>NC_031781.1:16771061-16907859 GCF_001522545.3 Parus major
GAGGAGGAGGAGGAGGAGGAGGAGGAGGAAGGACCCGATGGCGAACAGCAGCGAGCTGGGGAGCAGCAGCAGCCCGCACCTGCCCAGCGCCGGCGGCCTGCTGAGCGCCTCCGGGCTGAAGCTCGCCACGCTGGGGCTGATCCTCTGCGTCAGCCTGGCCGGCAACGTGCTCTTCGCCTGGCTCATCCTCAAGGACCGGCACCTGCACCGCGCGCCCTACTACCTGCTGCTGGACCTCTGCCTGGCCGACGGGCTCCGCTCGCTCGCCTGCTTCCCCTTCGTCATGCTGTCGGTGCGCAGCGGGGCCGCCTGGCCCCACGGGCCCCTCAGCTGCAAGGTGCTGGCCTTCCTGGCCGTGCTCTTCTGCTTCCACGCCGCCTTCCTGCTCTTCTGCGTGGGGGTCACGCGCTACATGGCCATCGCCCACCACCGCTTCTACGCCAAGCGCATGACGGGCTGGACCTGCCTGGCTGTGGTGTGCATGGTGTGGACCCTCTCCATGGCCATGGCCTTTCCCCCCGTCTTTGACGTGGGTACCTACAAGTTCATCCGGGAGGAGGAACAGTGCATCTTCGAGCACCGCTACGTCAAGGCCAATGACACGCTGGGCTTCATGCTCATGTTGGCGGCCGTCATCGCCGCCACCCACCTGGTCTACATCAAGCTGCTCTTCTTCATCCACGGCCACCGCAAGATGAAGCCGGCCCAGCTGGTACCGGCCATCAGCCAGAACTGGACCTTCCACGGGCCAGGAGCCACTGGCCAAGCGGCTGCGAACTGGACGGCTGGCTTTGGCAGGGGGCCCACGCCGCCCACCCTCGTGGGCATAAGGCAGGCCACCCACAGCCAGATCAAGAGGCTGCTGGTGCTGGAGGAGTTTAAGATGGAGAAAAGGCTCTGCAAGATGTTCTACATGATCACCTTGCTCTTCCTGCTGCTCTGGTCCCCCTACATTGTGGCCTGCTACCTGCGGGTCTTCATTAAGGCCAGCTCCATCCCCCAGGTGTACCTGACCACCTCCGTCTGGATGACGTTTGCCCAGGCAGGGGTCAACCCGATCCTCTGCTTCATCTTCAACAAGGAGCTCAGGGTCTGTCTCCGAGCCCACTTCCCATGCTGCCAAAGCATCCAGAGCACCCAGGGCACCATCCTTTGCGATCTCAAGAGCTTTGGGATGTAGGGGGGCTTTTCTCTTTCTAAAAAAGAAAGATGGATATAAATTTCCATGTTTCTGCATATGAGCTCAAGAGAGTGTGACCTGTGGGGGACATACTAAACCACCACCCAGCACCCAAACCTTAGGCTGTAAGAAGCTATTTTATTTATTTTTCTATATTTTGCGTATGCTCTCTTCAGAACATAACAGGTTGCTGTCTATGGGAACAGGTACTTGAGCAGAACACCCCCAAACCTTAGGCAGTAAGAAGCTGGTTTTTTTCTTTGTGATTGTGTGGTTTTTAAAATCAAAACAGGGCTCCGAGTTTCTGGTCTTGCTTCTAACGTTTCTAAACATGATTCCAACAGATACGGATTAAGGCCATGACATTTTTTTTGTTTCCCTATTCCTGTCTGTTTTGATAAAGGCTTAACAATTTTACTCATGTAATATTTGATAAGGGCCAAGACAATTTTATACTAAAGTTATTTTTGATGACCTCAAGAGGTGTTGTTTTATTATTATTATTTGATTTTAAGTGAAGAACATGAAGAGGACGTTCCTAGTGTGGTCAGAAGTCAGTTTTGGTGGGAGCTGTTGGGTTCATTCATTCTCAAATGGTTTGAGTATTTGAAGCTGTTAGTTATAACTTTTGCTTGACATGCAAACAGTGTAGAACTAATTTCAATTTTTCTTGTTGCACTATTCATTTGGTAATATTTCAGAACTATTTGTGAAACGTGATTTTAAAATACCAACTTTAAAAATAAGCAACTATAGCAGTTTTTAAAACCTAGATTGAAATTCATATTTTACTGCCTTTATAGGAAGTTATCTACAAACCTGGGTAATACTTGTACATTTTGACTGTTTTCTTTAATAAAATATTGAAAACCTTTACTGTATGTAATTGTTTCAGAATGGCAGCATTCTGCTTTGCTGACAAATAACTTGTGTATGTGGAAGGTTGTATGTCTTGTGTCTGAGTAGATTTCACAGCTAAGGTTATTATGGACAAGCACAATCCTTATTTGCTGTTAGATCTCAATTTAGGTGTTTATACCAATAAAAGTGACTAAAGCTATTTTTAAGAAGACTTAAATTCATGATGGGCAACAGGTTTAAATAGCACAATTCTTTGTGTCTGCTGAAACCAAATTTCTGTTGTAGCTAATTGCTTCTCCTTTTATGATAGGAAAGAGTGTGTAATTGTGGATGGCTAATTTTAGTTGGCAAAGCAGTTTTTTAACGCTGTGGTTTGGTCAATACCATACTCATTTATAAACTATATTCTTAATGGGAAGCTTACATTTATTAAGCATGGCATTTTAACCTGCTCTGTTCTACAAAAACATCTCTGAAAGTATTTTAAACAGTAACCTGATGGCAGGATCCTGGCACAACTTCTTAGCTGTCTCAGGAAGCTGTCCCTGAGGTGCTTCCCTTTCTGATGGGTCATGTAACATTTAACAAACCTGTGCTGGAGCAAGTCTCACACCAAATGGCAGGGATACAGCCTCAGTTTATGTGAAGAAATCTGCATCTGCTGAGTATTTCTGTAGGGAGTAGTCCAAAACTGGTAGACATCATCTGAGAAGTAAGTTGCTGTGCTGTGACTATGAAGGGAGCACAAAAGAGACTTGGCAGATCAGAAGAGGGCAAAGGTGGCAGCTTCAGAATGAGGCAGGGAATGAAATGAGCTGGGACTCCTGGTTTGGTTTAAGCCTTGCTTTCCACCCCCAGCTGGGATTTGGACACCAGAAAGGCAGCATTTCCTGCAGTGCATAAGGAGAAGGTTGCAATTTGAGTTTTTTGGTACAGTTGTAGTACCAATGCTGCCAGAACTGGGCTCAGAAATATGACTATGGATGGGGTATCTTTAAAACAAGGAGAGATTTAATGATCACTTCTAAAGCATTTTGAAAATGCACCTGGCTACAGAAGGAAAGCTGTCACATACTTCAGATCACAGCAGCAGCTGGTTATCAGTGATAATGATATTTTCAGGCTGGAATATCATATGATAGCTTAGTGAGCCTGGGAGAGTAGTGGGGTAGAGCTGTGTTACAAAGACTATGGGGCAAGGCATGGGTGCTGTTGTTGGGAATTGTGTTTCAAGTATACTTTATACCCCTGGTTTACTTTTAAGTCTTTTCTGCAGGGTTCCAACTTGTGGAACTTTTCTCGTATCTCATATTTCCCTCAGTGGCTGCCTACATAGTAGGGGCCTAGAACTGTGATCTGTAACTCAGATCTTGCCATCTTTTTCCTAATCCTGCTGGTAACCAAGCCAATATTTTCTTTCTCTTTACTCTATTAAAAATGTCTGATATTTTGGCATCCTCTCTCTCTTCCAGGCTATAAGTAGTATGGTTATGATTCTATTTAAACCACAGAGATGGGAAAATAGTTATTTTAAAAGCTGCAAGGACCAGATTTTTCGCTTCTAGAAAAAATGAGCACAAGTTGTAGAATCAGTCATATATGCGGGGGATGAAAACTCACCTTTGGGTGACCTGATGGTTTTATTTAGGTTTGGCTTATCAAGCAGTGCTGCTGTATTGAATGCCAGCCTCTGTGCAGAGGTATCCCCTGGCTCAGTGATGCCCTCACGAGATGGGTGAGTTGGTTCTTATCTGGTGAAGATGCTGGGTGCTTTGTTATCACCCATCAGTGGCAGCCAGACTCAGCCTTGCTACAGCACAAGCATACCCAAAAAATAAATTATCTGTATTCCATGCCTTTTACTTGCACACAGCTTCCAGGGCTGACTCAGGACTCCTGATATACTCTGAGGGCAAAATCAGTGCTGTTTGAAGTTAATGTTTGAAGTTAATTTTATAGTTTAGGTACTTGTGATGTCAGTCAGATTATGATCCTGGCTGTGGTAGTACAAAAGAGAAGGAACTCCAGTTGCTTTAATTCAGGGTTTAGATAGGTGTTGTACAATAGGGCTTAATTCCAAAAGATGTGAAACTAAATATCAAGGACATGGCAGAAAATTAAGGAGTACTCTGTGCCAGCACACCAACAAACACCACTTTGCTGGCTGAGAGTGCATCAAGAAAGCAAAGAAAACCAGAAAGAGAAGCGCCAGAAGATAAATATTCTGAAATCTCAGAAAATATAAGAAAGTTGTGAGGAAAAAAAAAAAAAAAAAGCATTTCCAAAGCACAGTGTTCACTTGTTCTCATAGCAGCCTTTAGTCTGCATATGGGGAAAGTGGGTCACAGAGATTAAATGCTTTGACCAAGATCAGAAGAAGGGGTGTCGGGGAGGATGAAAACCTGCTCTGGATTAAAAAAACAAAAAGAGAGAAATATTGTTTGGGAGAATGGAATGAGCACAGGGAGAGATGGCTGCTGCTGTTGGGACTGTAAGGTGTGGCTGTAAATCCTCCATCCCACAAAAACCAGAGTGCTTTTGGTCTCACTCAGAAGTGCCAATGACTGGTATTAATAATTACTCCCATGTGTGAAGCTATTGCTGCTTGTACAAGTCCTGGGCTCTCTTCCAAAAACTCAGATGGTTTGAACCCCTCTCCCCAACCCCACGGACCGAAACACAAAGTACTCAGAAGGTTTGATGGGCTGCACAGCAGTGGGGCTCTCCCAGCTCTTCCACTGACCTGTGCTTCACCAGAATGGACATTCAGTCTTCTCTCTACCCCTCCAGGCAGCTGCATGATAGTTTCCCATATTCTGGGCACCACAAGTGCTGAGTACCACAGGAAATACCAATATCATCTCCCCCAGAGATTCTTCACAGTCTGGCTCAGAGGTCACAGCATGCTGCTTCTGCATATCTGTGGTGAGGGATTGCAGTTGGGCTGAGAGCTGCTCCAGAAAAATCTTGGTTGCTGCTGGCATCTTCACTCACTCACCAGGTATTTAACACATTCCTTACAAGTGTTTCCAGTCAAAATCTTGAAGTCAGTGGAGGATTTTAGTGTAGACTTAAATGTCAGGCCAGCTTGAAAAATGGCACTGGTCGGAAATCCCAGTCAGCAGCTAAGATGATCTCTGATTTACAGCACTCAGTGCCTGCACTACTCCAGGGTGCTTGTAGCTCTGCTATTAGATTTGGAAAGAGCTAGGAAGGGAGCTGAAGCATTTGGCCTCAGTCAAATCATGTTGTTGGGTAAAGGTCCCATTCAGTGGTCGTGCTAGAGGCGGAGGATGAGCAGGGGATGTGAAGCCCACGAGCTGTCATCATTTCATCTTCCAATACCAGGTCTGCACAGAGGAGACAAAGCTGCCTCCCAAAATGGTGTGAAGCCAGTAGCCTCAAGGAAAAGGGCAGGAATTTGGCTTACTCTGATAGCAACAGTTCTTTCCTGAGGCTCTACCTGGATGTGATACAGCTACATCTTCAGAAGGCTGCTCTGCCATATGCTGTATGCCTGTCCTGGGATACACTGTGCAGAGCTCAGAGAAGCACAAAGCTGGCATTTTCCCTCTCTTCCCAGAAAAGGATGTGGCTGGACCTGTGCCACTCACCCCACATGGTTAAGCACAGTCACCTTGCTCTTTGGAGGCACCTGCACTTGCTCAGAATTGCCAACAAACCGCCCTGAGGGAAGTGGCTCCAGACAGAGCAACAGACACATATTGGCAGAGTACAATACTAAGTATCACTTCATTAGCTCAGGCTGCAGATTGGATCATTCCACACAGTATCAGAATACCCCAGAAACCTTATTAGATAGTTATGCTTCTAATCAAAAAATTATTAGAAACATGGCAGGGGGGCTGTTTTCTAATAGAGGTTTCCTAAAGTCATCATTTTTAGCACAGCTTCCTTTGTAGTTGCTCAAAACACTGCACAGGCTATAATTAACTCTATTGTGATAGGAACCAGGAAGCATTCCCCATGCTATGATGCTCTTATGATTCAGAATATTAAAAAATATATGACATTGAAGAAATGCAGCCATCTGAGAAAGACCGTGAAGATGGTCTCCTAAAAGCTGGTGCTGAGTCATGCTGGGGTGGGGCTGTGCCTATGGATATCTTACCCCAAACCTCCTTTTGTGCTGGTGGCTTATGATGCCATGTCATTCCTGAAGGACTTGTGTGGGGTAAATCCTTACTCATCCATCAGTTGCAGAACTGGTGACCGGGAGCTGATTTTCCAACTTGACATCTGTGGCACTCTGACTTTCCCTAGAGCTGCTGATGCTGAGCATCTCCCAGCCTAATTTCACTTGGTACAAGTCATTAACTGCCCCACACCTCAATGCTTTATCCCAAGAATGATTAGTTATTCACCTTTCTAAGGCAGAGAACCACTGATGGCAGGAGCATTATCACGGGTGAACAATCGCTGACTACACAAGCTTTCATCGCTTTAAAGTCAAGCTCAGCCTTTCATGCAAGCTGTTGCATTTCTGTATTTCTATTCATGTTTAATGACCTCAGCACTTGCACTCTGTGTTTGATCTCAAGTCATGCATGGCTGTACTGAGGATGTATTTATTGGAAGGCCACTGTCTTCAGTGCCACATTTTTCTCGTCTGCCGTGACCAGGTTGATAGCACAAAGCACTTTGTGTAGGAGGCTTTCAAGTTCAAAGCTAGTCTTGCAAGGGCACAGGGAAGCTGTGAAGTCACAGCTAATTTTAGGCATCATCATGGCATTCATAGAGTAGGCAGAAATCAGGAGATTGCCTGGTGGACAGAAAGCCCATCCTAAGGTTTCTGAATGTTATTTACTGGTATGTCATTAAAAAAATGAAAAAAAAAAATCTTCTGTGTTTTTGTGAGGATGATTAACCATTGGAACAAATCATCCAGAGAAAAAAAAAATGGATCTTCCATCTGTGAGACGTGCAGTGTGAGCCTGCGCGCCTGCCCACGGCACACCTGCCCCAAGCTCTGCCTGCCCAGCCAGGGTCCCTGCACCGGGGTATGGGGCTCAGCCCCAGCACACAGGCAAGAAAAAGAAGTCAGAAACACCAGTAAACAGCACCAGAACCCTCTCTGTCTCAGGGTGATTCACTCCTTCCTTTTGCTAACTGTTTTACAACACCCATTTTATCATAGCATATAAACAGTGCTTGCTTCTCTCAGAAATTTTAGCGGAGGTAGAGCTAAAATGGCTTTGTCATTAAAGAGGGAAACACAGGAAGATTCAGAGGAAAGGCTGAAGTCTGGGTGTCTTCTGACAGTGAGAGATAGAGGAATGATTTAGTGGAATATTACCTCACTGCATCGAACCACTCAATCTGTCCCCATCTGTCACTGAGCACTTGCAGGAGGGTGCTGGAAAGGAAACCGTTGAGTAGCTTGATAGTCGAGTAAATCAACTGGGCTTTTTCCTTTCCTTTCCTTTCCCTCTCTCATTAGGCTTTGCAGGCTCCCAGCAGGTGCCTCAGAGTGCTGTGCCAAGGGCAGGGGGACAGCCCTGGTGGCACAGAGACCAGCTCTGGGTGCCCACAGGACCGAGCTGCCCCCGGGAGCCAGCTCCAGCAGAGCCCCAGGAGACACCTGGGTGTGCAGGAAGGCAGATGAAGGAGTATGTTCAGCCAAGCTGCAGTGCCTACAGGGGGAGAACAAGGGCCCCTGAGCCAAGGAACCAGCAGCATCACAGGCAGAGGTAGAGCTGGAGCTGGGATGTGAAAGCAAGGAGGGACGTGGCTGGGCTGAGCATCACCCAAGGGTGTCCCAGAAGGGCCATGAGGGAGGCTGCAGAAACCAGGCAGGACCTGCCACAGAGCTGCCAGTGGGGACAGGGCTTGGTGATGATCTTCCTCCCCAACAGATCCTAAATACTCAGCAAGACAGACCTTTACTTACTTTTTGTGCAATGTTTGTCTGTGCCTAAGTGCTGGTGTAAACCAAATCCAGATAGCTGAAGGCTCTGTTGCAATGTGTGGAAGGTTTGTTAGCAACTTTGGGGAGTTTAATGAAAGGGTGGGGAAGGGAGCTGGAATTATGACACCACCACAGTCAGGAAATTTTGCTGTTTGATTTGAAGTGGTGGGGGACCTTTCTGTCAAGGTTTCATCCATGTGAGAAAAGAAATTGGGGAGGAAAAAATTAGAAACCTACTAATTTTACAGGATGAGGTGAAATTTTTGGAAAGAGTGAGAATGTTGGCAGCTGCCTCACTGATGTCTTTCCCTGAGCTGACCTTTGTGGTCCCATAAAAGAGGTCAGAGGTTTGCTCTGCTGCCTGGGCTCCCATGTAGCCTGGAGGAATAAATAAAGGGTGAATCCTGCACCCCCTGGAATTAATATCAGCTTTGCTGGTTTGCAAACTCCTCGCAGCAAGAGCCACATCTGCCCATTTGCAGTGAAAGCTCACAAATCTCTGCATGAAATTACATGAGTGCACTCACACGTGCAAGAGAAAAAGGAAATAAAGAAGATGCAGCCCTGCTTGCTGGGCTGGAACCAGGCCATATTTTTAGTCTGCTTCTGCACTGCATTACTGCCTTGGGATTTACAAAGCCACATTATGCTTTAAAAACAGATTTAATCCTTTCTGCGTGTTACGATGCTGTGGTGGAGGCAAGGCACCAGAGTTTGTGAGACCTGGTGGAATTCCCAGCCTTGGAAGAGATACAGCTGTCCCAGCAGTGCAGTGCAGAGCTCCACAGGAGTCCATGGCCCATCCTTCCTGTACCCTGTGCTGGGATGCAGTGCAGGGACAGCATTGCATCCCCGGCTAGCTGAGGCTGCAGCGATGCAGGAACACAGAGTACAGCACAGGCACTTGCTTTATGTGGTCTGTGAGATTTGCAAACTTCTGGGGACAGGGAAATGCCTGTATGACACTGATATCTGGTGCCACAGTACAATGGAGCATCAGTCTGGGGTGCTCTGAGCACTCCTGGCACACAATTAACATGCACAGGATTTCTCAGGTTTTGCAGAGGAGACTTTCTGTCCTTTTGACATTGTTCTTGCCTTCATCTTCTGCCCCACTAAGCTGCTCACAGTCAGATTTCTGGGAAACCCCTGCCACAGGGAGATCTACACGTGTCCTCTGTGGTTATATTGCTCTTCCCTCCTCTCCTGCACTGTACTCCTTGTCACAAAACAAGCTGCCATCCATCCTCCTCCCTTTAGTGCACCAGGATTACTCAGCTTCAGCCTTTCCCAGCCCTGATGACCGGGCAGAGTGACCCAAAGGCTGCCACCATCCTCCAAGGCAGACATGTCACATGTCATGCCAAATCATTGGAATGTGTCCTACTGCACTGGGCTGGGTCTGCCTGCACTCAAGACTCTCCTTGAGACACCACAGGTGATTTGCTGATGTGCATTAAACTCATCTCCATTCCTGTGCTCAGAATTATTGATCAGTCTAACGACTGTACCCCTGCTGGTTTGCCATTTCATATCTCTGTAACAGAGAAAGGCACATTGATTTTGCTGTTATCAAAATCCTCTTGCATTTGCACAGTCTATTCTCTTCTTGCAATTTTTTAATTCCTTCTGGAAAACACGTTACACATTGTCAAGATCAAATTCCTGAGACATCTTGTTTAAATCAAGGGATTCTTAGCACCTTCTGTTTCTTTTGAATATCCATCTGTGCAGAAACAAATCCCAGAGCTACGGGGGCAGGGGAGGCACTGGCAAGGACCTCAGTCTGGGGTCACACTTGCTGGTATATCATCCTTTGCTTTGGTGGATTGTACTGATGAGGAAAATTAGCAAAGTACCCCTTGACATGGAATGTTATGTGATCATCAAACACACTTTGGGGTCACAGCAAGCATAACGTTTCCCACACCACTACAAACTAACAATACCAGCAATAATCACTTTTCTTACCTTAAAGTGCTCTCTGCAGAGGTATGGATTGTTCCCTTTTATCTTCTCAAACCTCATGATAACCTTCAGCCAGGTAATCTCCTTCCAGTTACTAGTTCTGTAAAACCAGGTTAGGGTGACCTGTCTCTTCTGCATGGACCCCTTCAGATTTGAAGTCCCTCCTTTGCCACACAACCAGAATAATTTACTTTTGTGTCACCTCCTCTCTCAAAGACTTGTAACACTGTTTTTCTGAAGTGGCAGAATTTCCCAGGGGTGAACTGTGGGCAGGGAGATGCAGATAAAAGCTGAGTTTCAGCTTGGGTTGCTGGTGCTCAGCAGCAGAGCCTTCCCTGCAATCCCCCAGGCTCACAGGTGTGTGCTGGCTCAGCCAGATGTGCACCCTCAAATCCCAAACACCTTGCTTCCCCTTTCCTAATAAGCATGTAATCAAATTAAGGCAGCAACTCATTATGTGTGGTGGTGGCCTTTCCTGCAAGGCCTCTCTGCTAACCTAAAATCTGGCAAGAAACATGGAAATGCCTCGAGTGTGGTGGGATATCAACATTATTCTATAACATATCTGTAATATCAATATTCATATAATATTAAAAATTAATGCACACATTTCTATTAATAATGAAATTACTGCAATATTAATAAAGTTAAAACACACGTTGGCACAGATCTAAGTGCAGTGAATAAAGGGAAGTGTTTAAACCAGCCTCTCTCTTCACAAGCTGTGGGTATGGGGAGTGAGGCTTTTCCACTGCACCAAGGAGGTTCCAGGGCTGCACAATTTCTATTTTCTCATCTGATTTCTCCTGCAAGATCCTGTCCCCTTCCCCTCCTTCAAGGCAGGTGAGGAAGCTGTCCCTGGCCTGAGATAACTTCCAGGGTGATTCTGAGGCAAACTGAACAGGACAGGGGACTGCAGAAAACTTTTTGTGGCAGGGTTGGCTTGAGGCTGGCCACCTTTTCTGTGGGTCATCCTGAGTCATTTGCTGTGCTCCTCAAGACAAAATCTGGCTCCAGGGAAAAGCAGAGGGGACTGCATGGCTATTCACATTTGGAAATGCTTGTGGTCACTGGTTTGCCAATTATGGTTGTAAGGCAAAGGTAAAGGGTGCCCTCCCAGCCCCTTCCACTGCAGACAGAAATTAAAGGGACTTTGCAGGTGTGCTTGGGAGAGAAAATCTCCCCTAGGGTGGGAGAAAAGATAATTGATTAGGGCAGAGTTTAGGAAATAATGGGGATGCAAAAGCTTAATCTTCCTTCCAGAACGATTCTCTCAAATCAACTAACCTCCATTGTGAGTGTCAGTTAATGGAAATTAAATTACTAAAAGGGGAATCGTAATAATTATTGCCAAGTGAATATAGTGGGGATGTAGGACAGTGGAGTTTTGCCTTTATCTCTCTACATCAGCAGGGAAGGTGTGGAGCAGCCCCTCAAGGACGAGTATGGGATAATGCATCTCTCAAAGCTGCACAAATACCCTGTCCAGGAGTGTCTGCAGGACACAGGATCTTCCACCTGCTATAGATGGTGAGAACTTTAAACTCATGTAATTGGGGCTGTTCTCATTACCCAGATAAATGCTTAATCCCACAAGTTAATTGGCACAAATTACAACTACAAAGTTGCTCTGCTCTTGTCTGATAAACTCTCCTAGGATTTCAGTTTGGCAGGTCTGAGGCAGTCTTTAGGTATAACTGTCCATCACAAAGATATAAACCAGGGTTTGTGCCTCCAGTGGAGTCACTGGTGAATTTTGGCAGCAGGAGAAGAGGAGCAGGGTACAGTTTCCTGCTATGGTTCATTTTTTATACTCTGATTTTAAAAAATGGAGCAAGAGATGGGGCACAGACACATTTGGGCTGCTCCTATTTTTCTTCTTGATTTTGTGTAAATTGAAGTCCATGATATTGAGCTTATTTTATGGGAACAGAAATGAACAGAAAAACACCCCCCACACTTCCAGTGTGTTCCTGCTCTGCAAACCCAGAATCTGTACATGCACAGGGAGTTTGGGGAGCCCCCCCTATTTAGTGACAATGGTAGGATCAGGCTTGGGGTTTGGTTTTAGATCCAGGTTATGGGAATTTCTGCAGTGCTGACATGTCACTCTGAACTCAATAAATGACTTGGCCTTTCACCAGCCCTTTGGGTTAGTGCTGAGCCCCTCTGAGAGTTCAGGTCTAATACAGGCACTTTGTACCTGATCACATTAATGCAAGCCAGATGTGAAATTACCCTTTAGTGACACCTCAGTCCTTTTTTTTTGTGTCACCACTGCAAAGGGGCAGGCAAAATACAGAGGCACTAGAGTGGGTACCCTGGGGTTGGGCTGTCTTCAGCCAGGAGGATAGAGTCTCTCTCAAGGCTTTTATTTCCCTAACATACACAGAATCCATGAGGATCTGGCAATAACTAGCGCAGTTATTCTTTTCTCTCTCCTGAGAAAGGTTGTGGAGCCCTGTAGAAGGTACCTGGTAACTCACAGGGATGTTTCTCCTCTAAGTTTTACAGGTCTGGCCTTGCTACAGTGTGCTCACTTCTCCAACCCCCCATCTCCACCAGCAGCAAAGCACTGATGGTTGAAAGGTGAACAACTTCACTTTTCCAGTTCCAGCATCTGTTTGCATGTCTGAGAGCAAGGAACATGTGACTCTCCCACAAACTATTCCAGCTCTGGAGACTGACAAGTAAATATGAAATCACACAGTATTTAATGGAAAACCCACAAATCTTATGTTTGTTGGGCTAAAGTTGATCCTTTGAGGCACAAGCCAAGGAAAAACTCTCCTATTATTTACACCAAGATTCCTCCAAATTCTGAAACTGCAGCTTGATTGAGGAGTTCATACCTTGTAAACTCCAGGTTTCCCAAGAAGCAGCCAGAGGCATGTAATCTTTTACTAAGCTATGCATAAGGA
Organism: Parus major; assembly: GCF_001522545.3. Classification (NCBI taxonomy): domain Eukaryota; kingdom Metazoa; phylum Chordata; class Aves; order Passeriformes; family Paridae; genus Parus; species Parus major. The sequence continues at coordinate 16,783,921 of NC_031781.1, forward strand.
GCTCTGATAGCTTGAGTGAATCAAACGTGGGATAAAAGATTACACTGAATAAAAATGAAAAACCACAATGACAAAATAATGTTATAATATTAAAATAAATCAAATCATACACTGCCATTATTCTGATACAGAATTTTTGCACAGCAAATTTGATACATATACAAGAAGTCAGGCAGCCTATTACAATTAACTTCAGGGTTCCTTCTTTCTTTAATAGAAACTACATCTTAATACATAGTTTGAGATGATCAGGTAGTTTTACACCAATTCAAGTAAAAACAACTTCTCATCTTAGAATACTAAAATAACAAAATATTTTAATGCTCTGAATACTGAAATGCTTTGGTTCCACCTGCCACTTTTTAAAAGTGTAACAACTACATCTATTGGTTAAACCTTTACCCTAGAGGTAAGCCTAACTTACAAATAAAATTATATTAATAAAGATACGAAATGCAACATAAATACAGTTCTTTTGACAAAATTGTCATATGCTTCACACTATGCAGTTATCCAACTCTCAGTTCAATTCAGGTTTTCCCAAGTGTAAAGATGTGGCCAATTTTTTCAAAAATTGGCAATAAACTTGGATTTTTTCATTCTGGGGTTAAACCAGAACCATGAAGCCCACAAAATGATTCAGGAATGGTCAATCCCCTGCCCTCAGAAAGAGTTTTGTTCTAGTAGATGTTTGGCTACCCCAAAATGAAAGCATCCTCCACTGCGAGTCCCTTCTGAAAACCTTGGCCGCAGCAGCAGCGTCTCATCTCCAGCCGATGTTGGTGAAGGGTTTCCCCTGGCAAGGACCCTTTGTTTTTTGTCACAATAACGAGAGAACAAAAATACTGAGTGGCTCTTCCTAGCGCAGAGCAGTTCCTGCTAAAAAAAGACATCTTCTTTTCTGAAGTCCGGTAAGCACCTGAACCTGCTGTGAGGAGTCCGCAGGCAGGCCAGGCCCGGCAGGCACGGGCAGGTGTGGTGTGTCCTCCGCCCAGAGAAGGGCACCTGGGGACAAAGCAGGGACATCAGTGACTGGGACAAACACAGCACTGGTGGCACAAAGTGGGAGGAATAATGGGGATGTGGGGAATGCTGCCCATTCACAGCCAGAGGCCCCCAGCACAGAGCAGATGGCAAAGGCAGCCCCGCTGTACGCCCACCCTGGTCCAGCCAGGGTTAAGAGCAGGATGTTAACAGTTGTGTTGCTGTGTAAATCTACATCTGTGATGACACATCTTCTCCACTTACTCTTGTTTCATAAAGGAGTTTGTTGTGAAACTACTCTGGCCTTTTACATCACGTTTTGTGGTGCCACTGTGCAGGGTTTTCTGCGTGTCCCAAGTCCTGCCCCATCACATGGAACAGGGCAGGACCTCGGGATCCCGTGGTAATCAGGCTGGAAGGGACCTCTGGAGGTCACCTTGCCTGACCTCCCTTTGAGCAGGATCTATTTCACCACAGGGCAGAGGTTTCTCATTTCATCCCACCCTCCTCCAGCCACATCGTGCTGCAGGGAGCACATATGGAGTACATTAGACAAATTTAATTGTGCCATGACATGCACATGCACTGACACTCTTCAACAACTTGGTCACAAGCTCTGTCTCTTACAGGAGCCAAGCAGGACAGCCCTGTGGGAAGTGTCTGGGAGCTGTGGTGCTGCAGGCTGGCAGCACACTCAGAGCATCCCCTGGATGCAGCAAAGGAGGCACAGAGGTACAAAGCCACTGCTACCAGCCAGGCAGCCCTACCAGCCCTAATTCCCCCACTTCCAGATTTCTGTGGGGTTGAAGCCTAAAATTTTAATATTCCAAGATTTTCTTGTGTCAGCATACAAATTTTGTCTTTAAGAAAGTCCCACACAGTCCTCCACACGTGGTGCCAAGCACCAGCCTGACTCCAGTGCCACCCTGTTGGGTGCAGGAGGTGGGCAGAGGGCTCACATCCCCTGCAGTGCCCTGGGCCAGCACCACCTGAAGAGCAGCCCCAGGGCAAGGGATGTCATGGGTTTCCCCACAGCACTCCAGAGTGAGCAGACAGGAAACAACCACTCGTGCTGGGGACTCCCCATGGGAATGACCCCTTTGGGTGCCCACACACAGCACTGCAGCAAAACCCAGACCTGAGCTCTCAGCCTTCCAAGAGCTCAGGTGATTTATTAAAAACATCCCATTTGCTGCAAGGAAATGTTCCTTTCAGTGGGAATCTCCCCTGCCTGGCCCTGCCTCAGACCCAGCCTGGAAATTCCAGCTGGGGCTGATGCTAATGGCATCAGTCCACCACCATCTAGTTGTTGAGAAGGAAACTAGAAGGTGGAACCCCAGCTGCCAGCCATCTCCCCCAGTTATCTCCTGGCTCCTCTGGATGTCCCCAGGGTGCCATGGCCACGCCTGCTTTTGACCTCTCCTGCAGGTAAATGAAAGGTTTTGGTGATCAGGGCACCCAGATGCTCCCTGCACAATTCTTTACAAGAGAGGAACCACTGAGCAATCCTTCCATCCTTAAAATAACCTCATTTCACCTGCTACAGTAAATCAATTTGCTTTGTGTTTCTCAGGAAGATCAGTGGGGTGAGGAATCAAAAATCTAGAATTAACCTCATAAAGCTTATAAACATCAGTGACTAAGTCTGGGGTGGACAGGCATCTTCTCTGATTGTAATTAGGCAGGCAATCAACTTGAAATATATCAGACAGTTTAAATTATTGCCCAATAACAATAAGCTCATAAAACCCTCTAGAAGACAATTTTTCTTATCCTAATTCCTGGTAATGGAAAGAGCCCTTACAAGAAAAACCTGCTACATCACACAGTAAAAATGACAATTTGGTCCCCAATATCAGAGCAGAAGTTTTAAAAATTTAACTGAATAATAAAACAGAGCCTAAAACTTCCTAAAACTGAGAAAATAAACTGTAGATACTGAGCTGAGGAGCCAGGTCTTGGATGAAATAGTGAGAGAGGCAGCTAACTAGCTGCACATTTATGGTCTGAATTTATTGCTTCATGTCTTCCACTTGTGGTGACTCTTGGGCTGTACTCTTCCCTGAGAATGGCTCTGAAGACCACCAGGTTCTCAAGCTCCCTGGTAACATCTCCTTCAATCTTTTGTGTTTTAAAGAAGCAGCTTTATTCATACTGCATGACAAATACATAATTACATAGCTTTAAATAAATGCACTTGTTAAAATCATTGTATTAATAATACAGTGTGTGTGTATATTTGAAATTAATAGGTAGAATGGAAACAAAGAGAGCCTGTGGGGACTTCTCTCAAGTCCAAATGTGTGTCAACGCTTTATCAATGCACCAGGGGTCCCAACACCAAGTGGTGACATTTCTATGCTTGTGACAGGATCTTGTCCTCTGGCACTGGGGTTGGTGGCACTTGCTGTGCTCCTGCTCACTCCGGTGAGGATTGGCAGGGCTGGGTTGGGAGCTGCTAACGCTGCTTCAGATCACGTAACAAAACAAAGCAGCAACAACAAACTAATAAGAAAACAATCTGGGGAGCGTGTAGTGCTTTCATCCTCTGATTCTCCTCAGCATAATTCTGACAGTAATGCACTTCCTTACGTAGGTGCCTTCACCGCTGCTCCCATACAGACGCCGATGGCTGGATATCGTAAGGAACGGGAAGTTTCCCTGCCTTCCCACCACGTACAGGTTTTATGCCATGTGATGTACAGCTCAGGACATTCCTCCAGCCCCACAGCCCCCCTGTGAGGTACTCACTCTGTGGCTCAAGGGGTGGCACTCGTCTCCCAGGTTTCCCATCGGGGTGCACATCCTCAGGCTGCGGATCCACAGGCTGACGGCGCAGCACATCCCGCCTCCGCACTGCTGGTCTCGGTCACAGGCCTGGAGATCAACACAGCATTAAGCAAATTAAATGAATAATAAATGTAGTCCAGAAATAGGACAGATCAGGTGCTCAGGAGCTGCCTCTGGCACCCCTAAGTTATCATGGCTCATTAAGGCTGAATAATAAGATTTAAAGCTGGTTTGCAATACTTGTGTCTCCCATGGATTGGAACGTGCAGGCTCCTGGCACATTTTGGAGTTGAGACCAGGTTGTTTAAAGCCAGGACCACAGGCAGAGCTGCTCTGGGCCAAACCCAGGACTGTCAGTGATTTACAGTCCCAGCTTCTGAGCACTGATAGACCATGGCATGTGCCACACGCTTTCCCAGCTCCCAGACTGGTGCACAAGTGAGCTCAGGCAGGAGCAGGGATCAACCACACTGAACTTGTCACCAAAAGAGTCACCAAACCAGACTTATGGAGGAGCTAAGATAGGAAACCATCCATTAATTTAATGGCTTTTAATAGCTTTTATTCCTTCTAACTTCATATGATAATATCATGGTTGTGATTGCCCTTGCAAGACTGCCTGATAGTTTTGTTAGAGAAGTCCAAGTAGCTAAACCAGAAGTTTAAATGTGGATTCTGTGGTTTTTATCTAGAATTACATGTAGCTAAAAGAGGTCTTAAGAAAAGCTTTGCATAAGCATCCACATTCAAAAAAAATGCTGCTGTGGTAGCATTCCCCTTCATGGGAGGCAAAAAAATATTTTAGCCCCTTAACCAATACAGCTTAGATAAGCAAAAAACCGAATTACAAACTAGTGGCTATGTTTTAAAACCCACAAACTATGAAGAGCAGCTGACACATTAGGGTTTGAAAACAAGTTACTGTACATCTTTCAGTTACTTTTTAATCAAAAGCTTAAAGAGATTTAATGCAAAAACCAGTCTCCTTTCTCCAGTGAGAAATGCCATCAGTTAAAGGTTCTGATTACACCCATGTAAACTGGATTAACTCACTGGGGCTCTGGGTGTCTGACAGCAGCAGTGAGAGACCGAAGGCACTGGTCAGCACTACGTAAATGGGAAACTCAAAAACATACGTAAATGATGATAACAGCTCTGGGGAAGGCACATATCAGAGTAAACATTCTCTCGAGGGAAAAACTCACTGATCTTACCTTGGGATTTACATGATGAATGACTTTAGTCTGTACTCCCTGGGTAAATATTGCACTGACCAGCAGAAGCCAGATCACAATACATGTTTAAAGATCAGTCACTAATTTTGGAAGAAGCTGTTGCATTAGAATCACCATTAAATAGTGTGTGTGACCCAAACAGCTCCTAAACACAGAGCTCTGTGCTGTAGGTAAGCCCAAACACAGTGCATTTGCTTTTAAGACTAATATGGTCATAAAACTATGACTGCAGCCTGCCAGGTAGATAATATTCACTTTCTGAACTCTCTCAAAAAAAACCAAAAAAACAAAAAACAAACAAAAAAAACAAACAAAAAAGAAAAGAAAAGCACTCTGATGATATTATTTTGCCCTAGCAAACTCCTTTCATCTCTGTAGAACTGGTCCTGGGGTGAAACACCACTCAGTTGAAAAACCCACCCAAGTATGTTCTACCAAGCAAGGGTCTTGAATGTCCAGGCTGAACAATTTCCTTCCTAAACTTACACACACATATCTACATCTGGCAGAACTTTTAAGGCTCCCTTTCCAAAAAATGTATGACAAGTTTTGAAAATATTCAACCCAAGCATTCCTGCCCACACCTTATCTGCAATGTATAATTCCTGCTGCTACTGCTAAACTTCCCCAAACACCACATGAGCACTCATCTAAACACAGTTTTCTGAAAAATCAGCCCAAGAATGTGTCTCAGGTGAAATGCCAACTGCAAAGGAAACAGGTGTCAGCACAAAAACCACCACTGAAGTGAGGGAAATTTTTCAAAAGTCCTTAAATTGGAAAGGAAAAACACCTTGCAGGCTCAGAGGTTGGGAAACACCTACATCAGCTCTCATCTGAGATTTGCACATTCATCAAAAGCCAAAAATGTATCGAAGTGGTTTAAGTAGAAATGCTCTGCAATAGTTAATAAAAGTTGCACTTGCTGGTTCTAATCTATTTTTACTTTTTGAATCAGCCTTGCCATTGATCCATTATTCAGTGCCTCACAATTACTTTATTTAATGGATTAATTATGCTTTAAAGGTGTAGCCACAACTCGAATAACTGATAAACTGCTCCTCTGTTGCTGGGAATGTTTCTACTTAAAAGAAACTTGAAATCCTCAAATATTAAAAAATTCCTTCACATTCTCTGCTCTAAAAAAACAATCAGACTTGGGAACTGATCTGACTTCCAGAAAAATGCCCACGAGCTGTTTCATGCACTTCAGGGGTCCAGACAGAGAGCCTGGACAGCCACAGAGAAATCCACTGCTGTGAGTGCAACTTCTGATGGTTACAAAAGACATGTAAGCTCTCAGAGGAATGTAAGTGCTGAGTTATTCATCCAAAGCAAACACTTTAAAAATTATTTTACTTTAAAGTGATGCAACGCTTTGGGTTAAATAACGTCTTTAGGAAAAAAAAGTGTTTTCACAACCAGAGTAAATCTTGAGCCTAAAAACAACAACAACAACAAGAGGGACTTGTTTGCAAGGGGTTGCTACTGAAGGGAAAAAGCAGCACAGTCAATGACAAAGAAGAAAAAAGAAGGAAAACAGCGTTTTCCGAGGATTGTAATTCTGCCCTGTACACGGAGGGGCTGGAGTGGGCAGAGCGATGCCCTGAGCCAGACCCTCTCAGAGAGGTTTGGGGAGAACTGGGGCTGCATGGGGGGAGATGGGAGACAGCTCCAGCGCTGGAAAAGCAGCAGGAATCTCTGCACGCTCCCGGACCAGACTGGAGACAACCCCTCCCCGGGTGCAGACATCCCTCACCCCAAAGGTGCAGACCCCGCGGTATGGCATCCCCTCACCTCAGGGACCCACGAGCATTGCCCACCGCAGGGACTGACATATGCTGGCATCACTCACGGCAGAGAGACCCCCGGGCTCTGATACCTCTTAATCCAGACCGACCCGCAGCTCCGAGCATCCCTCATCCCTCGTGAGATGCCAGGTCCGGTATCACTTATCCCAAGCGGACCCCCAAGCCCTGTCACCTCTCATCACCTGCCGCTGCTTTCCCTCCCGCGCCCTCGCTATCACCGAGCCCAGCTCCGGCAATCCATCCCCGCTCCGCGCTGGCACCGGAGGCTGCGCACAGACCGCGGTTCCCGCAGAGCTCCGCCAGCCCCGGGCACGGCAGAGCGCTCCCCGTATCCCGGCAGGTTCCCCCAGTCCCGCCAGCGCTCCCCGCGAACAAGCCCCGGACAAGCCCCGAACAAGCCCCGAACAAGAGCCCTCCCTCCCTCCTTCCCTCCCGGTGCCGGGTCCCGTCGGTGCCGTCGGTGCCGAGCGGCGGCGCTCACCCCGGTGATGACGGCGCCGTGCCCCGCGGTCAGCAGCAGCACCATCAGCACCATCAGAGGCAGCGGGGCTGGGCGCAGGCTCCGCATGGTGCGGTACCGAGCCCCGGCGCTCCCCGCGGGCGCGGTGCGGCGCAGCGGAGCCGGGCTCGGCCCGGCCCGGGTTATAAAGCGGGGCTGAGTCACCCCCGCCCGGCAGCGCCGCCCGCACTCACCGCGCCCAGGTGCGCGCTGCGGGAAAACGGGAGGGGGGGCCCAGGGGACATCCCCCGGCATCTTGGAGATGTCCCCTATCAGGTCTGGGGGACCTGGGTTTAGGGGGTAACATCCCGCAGCAGTTCTGGGGAGCATCCCAGGGCTCGGGGGGAGTGTCCAGCAGGGCAGATGAAGGATTTCCCACAGCGGGTGTGATGGGGTCGTGCCAGGGCTGGCTGGGGTATGCCCTGTGTCAGGTGTGAGGATGTCCCTCGGCAGGTCATGGGGACCAAGGCTGGCTATGGCCATCCCACAGCAGATCAGGGAGGTATCCAGCAGCAGGATAGAGGGGAAACATCCCACAACATACTGGGGACACCTTGAAGCAAGTCGGGGACAGGACACAGCAGGTCTTGTGGAGATCCTGCAGCAGGATGAGGGAACACAGCAGGTCAGAGCACATCCCACAGTGGGGCAGTGTTAGCCCAAAGCCACTGGAGCCAGCATGGAGCAGTGCCTATGTTCCCTCTGCCCCCTGGCCAGCAGCAGACCCAGACCCAGTGTTGCCCCTGCTCCCTCTGTGAAAAGCCACCTGTAGCCCTCAACCCAACCTCTGCTGACACCTGGCAGAGCTGTGGGCATGGCCGTGGGAGGGACATGCAGGCTGTGCTCACCTTGTCTGGGCCAGAGCAGCATCAAATGTACCCCACAGTCCAAGTAAGAATTGGACCAACCCCAGTTCCTGCTGGAAGCCCAGAACCCTTTAGAATTCCTGTTCTCCTGTGGTTCTCCCCTCCTTGCCACAGGTAATCCCTGCCTCTGCAGAAGCCTCCCAGCTCCTGTGGCACTCAGAGGAAAACTGGAGTTTTCCTCTGAGTCTTTCCCTCTTCTTCAGCAGGGCTGGTTCCCACCAAAGATCCATGGGAATGGAGAAGGAGGAGCACTGGGAGCAGAGAGCCCCATTCCAGAAGCAGTGCCCCACTGGCTCCTTCTGTCCACAAATGCCAGGCCATGATCTCATGGTCTCAGTGAGCAGCTGTTTCTACCTGCACACCACTGAAATTCAGTACAAACCAAGGTCTAACCACTAATGGTGGTATCTTTGGGCACCTCTGTCCCCTGTGGGAGGAGGACATCACAAACACATGCAGGGTTTCCTTCCCTTCTTCTCTCACTCCTTTTCTTCTCTATTTTCCTTACTTTTCCAGCTCTTTATGCTTCTTTTTGCCTTTCTTCTCCCTCCTAACTCCCTTTTTGTCCCCTTTCCTGCTTCTCTCTTCCTATTTCCATCTCTCCGGACCCTTTGTTCTACTCCCTTCCTCCAGCATGTCCTGTTCACACAAGTTTTTTTTCCCAGACTTTTCAATTTATATTTTTGTTCCAGCCAGGAAGGCAAAGCCTTTGCAGAGCTCTCACTTCCCTGAGTCCTCAGCCAGCCTCATTCCTTGGCTGAAGGGAGCAGGAGCACAGTGAGTGTCTCCTGCTCGGTTCAGCCCTGCTCAGGAGCTGTCGAATCGATTCCTCAGTGGCCTCCCCTCAGGGGGTCAGTCTGTCTGGAGGTGTTTTCATTACAAACAGGGCCTTTTTGGGTGCTTAGGGTTGTTTTGAATAAGTGCACTCAAGACAAATATGGGCTGGGTAAATAGAGCTTTACTCCGAGGATGCTTTAAAAGCAAATTGGGATAAGGCAATTTTGACATGAAAGGATTAAAAATAACTGGGATGTATCCTTAGCTGTTGTAAACTCATGTTGCTGCCTAAAGCATTGGCAGTTTAAACCAGGTGAAGGGATTAGCTTGTTTTAAATTCTGTTTGTATCCTAGAAACTAAAAATTAATATAAGCCAGGAATTATTATTTTCACCATCTCCAGGTGCCCAGAACTTTTAAACACAAATAATAACTTTCAGCTCCAAAACTCCTGATCCTCTAAACACACTACAGCATTGAGGAGAAATAATAAGGGGGAAGGGAAGCATTTTGTGCAGGTTTGTGTAGACTCAGTCATTTCTTGTAAAAGTCATCTGACATAAAAAGTATAGTTTATGGAAAGTTGTCAGTCCTGAGCTTAGAAGGGGAACATTATACATAAAAATGGGGATGCTACAGCCTTACTAGAAGCCACCCTAATGCCAATATTCTTACTACCAACTTGTGCTAATACTGGTTTGCTGTCAGAAGAGACCTTTGACATCTGTGGCCTTTAAGTGATTACAAGATTGTAATGAAATATTAATCAATTCTGACTAAATCATTCCTATTCTTAAAGAAAAGGTGTAAGTTCAGGAGATGACGTTCTGAATTTCAGTGTCACGACAATTGTTTCACTGCAAAAGTAGTAAAAATCCACAAAATGTCTTAAGTGTAAATCCTCACAGTGCCCATCTCATGAACACACCAGAGTTTCAGAAGTTTTATTTCATTTCTTTGCTCCACTTTGAAGACTAGCCTCATATTACTTTTCTTCATTTGAAAGGTTTTTTGCTAGGTTTCTCACTGAACAAATTAATTCTGAAATATGTTACATTTCTGGCTGTGTCCTTTCAGTCTCTGCTGGTACAAGACCAGAGCACCCTGCAGGACCCCTGGGGACAGCAGTGGGCAGAAACAGCTCTCCAGCTTTATCACAATTAACACAGAGACCAATCCCCCACGTAAATAAGGTCCAGACACTCCTTATATGACCCTGGTGAAAAGGAATCTACCCCAGAACATTTTTCCTCCCACGTGGGAGCACCCAGCAGGAGGATCCAGTGCAGCCACCCCTGGGCAAGGCTTCGGTGGAGCTCCAGCTCTGGCTGTGCTTGGGAAGGGTTCAGCTTCTTCCCAAGAGGGAACCCCAAAAACCCCATTTTTGGATCACCTTCACAAATCCACTAAACACCACAAAAATTCTAATATCAGGATTAGGGAACATCACTCTGAATTAATCACAATACTTTAGATTCGACAGAGAGCAATAATGACCGTACAAAGTCCTGAGCTGCATTAAGAATCTGGAGTGAAATACTTGTTTTTAGCTTCCAGTGGGTCTCTCTGGTTCTTCTCAAAGCCTCAGTTTTACTGAAGACTATCTATGAGTAGGCATTCAAGTAATTATTTGGCCTATTCAAGTGATAATGCACTACAGAGTTTACAGAATTTTGAAGACTAAGAATGTGAATATATCATCTATCTAAAAAGATAATTTTCTCATAAAAGAAATGAGAAAAATAATGTAATGTGAGACAGGGGATTTATCTTTTTGTCTTAAAACTCTCTTAATAATGACAGTATCTAATTTGCTTAATCTTTCACACTACATATCCAAAAATGGTCTTGATTCAGCAAAATGATGAACATTTGCTAGCTCTTGTAGAGGAAGAATGTATTTATTTATATCAGATATATAAATGTATAGTCTAGGTGTAAAGTTCACCCAAGGTATGAAAGTCCTCAAATCAGTTGCCTGTAGAGCCTGAAATAACCAGAACACACAAATCATTGAGAATAAATTTCTAAGCTGATTTGGGATGTAGTCCTTATTTCATCCAATATTTCTGCTTTAGGCCAATAATTAATGTTCAGTGAAGGCTGACAGACAAACAGCCCAAGACTCTTCTCAATCATTTGTCTTCTCTCTTGGGGTCTGTACATGAGGCAGAACACACCATTTCTGCTGACATTAATTTGGGTCCCCAGCACCTACTCAACCACCATTTATCTTTTTTTGAGTTGCAAATATTTCTGTAAATGACTTCTAAGTCTCCTGCCTCTCTCTCTGATGTGGCTGGAGCTGGCCAGTGCCTTCTCAAGTTACCAGCAGCAGTCTGGCAGAGAAATGGAGGCTTCATACCTGCAGCTCTCACTGAGACTGTAAAATCCAGCTGGGATCTGAGGTGTGAGTGGCTTAGCAAGTCTGGGCACCCCTGGTGTGATGCTGGATCACACTGACAGCGGTTTGCATCATGTGGAGAAAATGAGAGGCAATTCAGGCTGTGAGACGCAATTCTCACACTGGAATTGCCTTTGGAGATGTCCACGGGGCTGCTGCTTGTGGGAACTTGTAGCACTGGCTGAGAGGTCAGCACGTTTCTGCCCTGGGATGGGATGCAGGGCAGGAGAGCAGCAGCATCCACGCACCTCATGCTCATACCTGGTCTCTTCTGACGTCAAATGAACTAATTTCTAAGAAGTCTAAACACAAATGCTGATTTTGGGGTTAGAAGTGGCACTGTTGTCTGAATCCCTGCCAAATCAATCCATAAATTCCACTAGTGAATCCAAAATGTAAAGATATATTGTGTTTTAAACTAGCACTTATCTCAAGAGATATCAAGTACTGACTTGCAACAATGAAGACAGCTTCCCTCAGCAAAGTTCTCCAACTCTTAAAACCTCATTTCCTGTTTGAATTTCACTGATCTGGACCAGCATATGATATTAAGCCCTCTAATATGAATCTTTACCTTCCATGTGTAATAAGCAGGGAACAAGTTCCATAGTACCTGTTTTACTACACAACATTTTTATCACTAACAAGTGATTCTGGCAGCTCACCTCCACGACCTTTCCAATAGACCAACAAACTTTGCAAAGCCTCTGGTATGATGTCAGGAATATTGTCATCTCCTGGGAATAGCCACACTGCTCCATTCTTACTTATATAATCTTGCAGACCAAGTCAGCAATCAGTGTATGAACAGAAATATAGTGAATACACTAATAAAAATGAAACAGATTGACAGAGAACTTCAGCATTAAAAAAGCATCCACAAGTGATTTTATTTCTGGGGTCAAGACGAGAAATAGTTGTAATGAGCTGCTGTTGTAGCGATCTGTTCCCAGTGCTCCTGGTGTCTCATTACGCTGCTTTTCAGCACTGCTGTTGTCATAGTAGCCCCTGAAGAACCTTATGTAAGGAATAAGATGATGGTTCTGCAGTATGTTAAAAAAGAGCATTTAGCAGATGAGTGCTAATGTTCTAGATTAGGGATTCTCACTCCCTTACTCTGCACTGGCTCATGTAATTGCATGAATCACTTTGATTGCGAAGTACACGCTCTCCCGTCAGCTTAGAGGGATTGAAGTGGAATATTACAGAGTCTGCTCAGGAAACAGTGCTAGAATAAGAAAAAGCTGCAAACATACCACAAAAACTAACAATTTCTAGTTACTCATGAAATTTACTCCTTTGATTTGCACACAGATTTTATTTAGACTTTTGTGCAGACATGACTGCGTTGGCAAAATCCAGGACAGCAGAATTCCGAGTGATTCAGCAGGAACTGTGGATTTATGTGATGGGCAGGGACTCAATGCCTTTCTATAATTTTCAGATATGTCATTTCAAAAATGTAGAGTTCCTGCCAAGAAGATAGAGAATTGGTTTGGGGAATTCGCTGGACTTTGGGGAAACATTCTTTCAGCCTTTTTTCTTCTTGCTGATTGCTTTTGGTGGGAAACAACTTTCTCCTACACACCAAAATGGGTCATGAGCTGTGAGCTGTGGGCAGAGGATCCTCTGGTGGAGCCAGGGTCTCTCCCTGCACACCAAACCTAGAGGGTGAGGTCATTTTTCATTGAAATGAAAATTTATGAAAATGAAAATTTACTGAGCCATGGGAGAAGGAGGTGGGGAGGTGTCCATGGCCACAGAGATCTACAAAACACAGGAACTGGAGAGAAGTCATTCAGGAGGGCATTGTTGTAGATCTGCTCCCACCACAGACGGGCAATTCTTCCTGTGCCTCAATGGGATCTGGAGAGACCAAAGCCAAGCAGGTTTTGCAGGCTCATGTTCAATAAACAAACCAGCCCACCTTTCCTCCCTGCCAGGCCCCTCATGGGTCCCTCTGATCCCTTCCAGTTCTGCTTCCCCATCTCCCCAGGCACTGCACAGATCTCCTCTGTGTCCCTCATCATGGAAACCTGTGGGAGCACTAAGAATGCTGCTAATCCCTGGCTTGCCACTGTCTCCAGAGGGACCAAGAAGAGGTCACTTGTTCTGGTTTTATTTACTGTACTGGTGCCACATGGCTTCCCTGGATTGCCTGGAGGGAGCAGGGTTTTTTCCTCCTTAGCACACAGTTTAGTTTCTTTGTTGCTGTGCTTTTCCAGTCCTTGGCTGGAATGTGGTGGTGGCCATCGAGAGGAGAAGGGCAGGTTGTGCTCCTGCCCCTATTAGCATATTAGGGCTGGAAAGAATTATCCAACGAGGCAATGCCCAGAGAAAAGAGCCAGTTGTTCTGAAAATTACCAGAATTTAACCACTAAAATCCCTTCTTCTGCACCTCTGCTCTGTCCCACTGTCTTCCCAAGGCCAGTGGCAGCTGCAGCTGTTCTCCTGTTCCTTTGGGGTATGTATGGTAGGTGTGGTGTGCGGGGCAGGTTGTGGGGTGTCACCTGCAGGGAGGGGAAGGAGAGGCAGCTGGGAGCACATCTCTGTCCATCCCACTGGATGTGGGACTGGCAGCTCCATGGCTCTCCAGCCTTCCCGATGCTCTGAACACTGGTCATCCAAGGCAGAGCACATACACAGAGGATCTCGCCCACTTACCCATCTGCCTCGGCTTTCAGACCCCCCATGAGATTTTTAAAATTTTAATTTCTCTCCCATTTTTTCTCATTTCTGACTTTTTTCTCTCATCCCTGTACTCTGCTTCATGTGTCCCTGCCATGGGAAGGCGGGTATTCCCAGCAGAGCCCATCTGAGGTGCCTCCAGGGCCTGGAGTACCACTGAGTTCCTTTTTCTCCTTTTCATCCATATGCAAGATTGCTCAGAAGGGTGAAAATTCCAGTGAAATGGCATGTTAGCAAAAAGCATGCATTAACAACCCTGTGGGGATGGCTGCAAAATGCTTTCCCTCACCAGAGCCACCTCCAACACAGAAACTTCACTTACTACTCCCTTAAGGATGAACTTAGAAAATTGCAATGTCTCTCTAGTGAGTTATATTTCTAAGAATCCCAAAGCACTTAGTAAATTACATTCTCCTGACTTCCTTCAGCTGTGACTGGGGTATAACCAGAGCTGGGGTGACAACTGGTAAGTGTTTAACTTCACATGCCCTCATTAAAAATGAACTTTGGCTACGCAAGAGAAGAACCCCACCCCTGGCTTGGTAGCGGGGCGGTTTGCAGTTTTCTCTCAGGATGCAGAAAATGAAGTGCTAATGTGGAGCTTAGATCTGTTTGGGCTATTCTCAGGAAATATCACGGAGTTTTCAGCATCAGAAGAAATCAGCACCTTGGGTTTACCTTTTAGCTGGATACAGCTGACAAACAGCCATCACGAGGGTAAGTCCTGCACACACAACTGAGGGCACAGCCTGGGGCTGCAGCCCTGAGATCCCTTAACCATGGCTTGGCTGGGTCTGACCAGAGGTGCACAAGCCCCAGGTGAGGGCAGGAGGAAGCAGGGAAGCCCTGGCTTTCCAGGGAAGATCGTGACCTACAGCGTCATCTCCTGAAAACGACCTGCTACAAAGGACAAATTATCCACTTCATCCTCCCACTTCCCACTCTGTTCTCCTGCCAGCTCGCTTTTCAAGAGTCACTAGTGCAAAGGGCAGCTAATTATTCCAGGAATTCAAATTGGTTCCTTTTATGGCAAAGATCAAACAAAATCAAACCCCCAGCAATTCTGGCTGGTGCTGGCTGCCTGCCTGAGCCCTGCCCAGTGCTGGGAAGATGCATCTCATCCTTCCAACAGCTCATTTTCTGGGCAGAAGTTGCCAGAAAACTCATGGGGAGGAATGGAGGCACGGGAGGATGAGGATGGCACAAGGCTGAGGGAAAGGAAGCAGCAAAAGGAGTGTAGTTAAAGTGTGACAGAGGTGGTCCATGCTACACCACACAGCCCAGCAGCAGCTCTGCTCTCTCAAAACCACTTCACTGAGTGCTGGAATTGTCTTAACTCCAGTCCCAGGGTGATTTTCTGGCATGGCAGTGATTTTAGGGCCGTGCATGAGGTGAGCTCATTTCTCCCCACCACAGACCTGCCCCATTAGCCAGTGTCCCCATGCTGAGGATGTGGACCTGCACCAGCTCTTTTGCTGCCCAGGTTCCTAAAGGACATTTTCCCATTCTACCAACCACTCCAAAACAGCATGGCCAGCTCGGGCACACGTGGCAGTGACATTTTCCATTCCCCCCAGAGCCAATATCCCTGTTGCCTCCTTCCTGTGACCAGGGTGCCACCAAAGCTTTGCCTGAGGACAATGCAGTTGTGGGGAATGGCTGAGTAAGACCATAACACTGTTTCTTGTTGCCTTGACAATGCACTGAAGCTCAAGAGATCCATTTTAACCCTGTGCTGGGGTAATACCAGCTGATGAAACCCTGCTGGAAACAAGGCAAGCAACTAGACTCACAAAACCTTTTTCACACATGTGCAGGATCATCAGGATAAGTGGGGTTTTGCCTTTGGAGAGGGACTGGATCTTTGCCTGAGAAGAGTCTCCAGTCTCTCCCTCTGAAGGCTGAATTTTCAAGTACTGTACAGCACATCCCTTCCCAGTACTCCACTGTTTTTTGAAAATACAAAAGTAATCCCAAATGTCCAAAACGCTCATGTTCTTTAGCTAGAGCCTCCTGCAAAATCTGCTGAGTCTGAAGATGACCTGCAGCCAACATCCACGGGCTTAGGGGGGTTTAACCAACAGGCTGCTGCTCACAGAGGAATAGAACTCCTATTTTCCAGAGCATGGTTTCTTTTACATTGCTATTAATTCCAATCATGGCACATCTAATTTAGGAATTCCTCAGTGACCAATACACTTCAGTGCCATGACAGGAGCATGCAGCAGTGAGAAAACAGTTAAATGTGTCTGCCTAAACTCAGTCCATTACTTGGTCTCTGGGGAACAGCACCATTTCCTAAAGCGACTCCTCCCTTCATCACTCCATGCAGGAGCTCCATGAATAAATAAGAAACAGGCTTTCTTATGAGGGTCATCGCCCAGCCAGGATTATTCTGCAATGCTGGAGGTTCAGGAGTCCCTTTTCTGAGAAGCACTGAGCCATCTGCTCGAGGTCCCACCATGTGTGGTTGCATGAATGTATTCAGACCTGTTGGAAGCATCAAGAGCGGAACAGGCAGGTACCACTCCAGCTCTTTCTAAATCCAGCTCTTTCTAAACCCAGTTTCTCAACTTCCTGCAGCAAGACAGAGCAATTACACTCCAGATGATGAAATATTTCCTTCAGTTTACCCTAAATTCCAGCGAGTGATGTAACCAGCCATCCTTTAGTTTTGCATCACCTAACACAGTAAAGAGCGTGAACAAATCAATTCTCAGTGGATCGCTTTGGTATTTAAATCCCCCAATAAAACCTTTTCTGTTTTACCTATTCAGATCCCTTTCACTTCTGCCATTAGGGTGTCCTTACACACCTCATCCTGCCAAGGTTAATAGTCAGAGCTGGGATGGTTCCAGCTCATTTCATCGTCTTGTCTGAGATGACATTTTAAGCTGCAAGTGCTTCGTGTCTGACTGGCGTAAAGTCAAGTGCCTTACCTCTCATAGCCAGTGCTGATAGTGCTCAGTTAGAAGTCTGCTAAATGGCTGGTTCTGTAATTACACTAATTGCCTAGGAGAAAAGAGAGAGGAGTGTATCCTTCATTGAAAAAAACCCCACATTTGTGTTAGTCTACGCTGACCTTTTCCTGCTGTTTCCTTCTCCTCTGTGAATGAACACTATTAGCTGAAACTTCCCCGTGTTTGCTCCTTGTTCTGCACTTCCTGGTTACAGCTTGGGGTGACGTGGCCAGGAACCTGCATGGGTTTTTAAAAGGCCAGGTACAATTTTCATGGATGTAGATTTTACTTTTTCTGAACAGCAGAAACTGGATACTCTGTTGAAAATAAGGTGAAATGGAGCAATATTCAACTATGCATGTAATTTTCTTCAGTGGAATAGTCCTACTTGCTTATTATTAAGCACAAACTGAGGGGAAAATAAGGGAAAGTGTGTGGTTTCAGTAAATCAGGAATTTAAAGAAATCCCTCTGTACATTATCATCTTTATCAGCACTTTAAACAACTTCCTCTACCAGAAAAGGTGCCCAGAATGTGGACAGAAGAGCGAACTTTGCCACAAACAAATCCTAACTCAAGTTCAACCAGCAGCACCCAGGAATTAACTCCTCGTGTCCTGGGACCTGTGGCTTTCATCTGCCCTGGGAGTGGCTATGGTTGTTTATGATTCTAACTCTAATCCAACATAAGCTGGAGAAGCTCTTGAGGTTTCTATTTGCAAGGACAAATTCATCCTGGCTATCTCAGTGGCAGGACGGGGCGATCTCCCTCATCACAAACACAGCTCCCTTGGCCTTGGCATCCCCACTGCAGCTCCCAGCACACCGGGAATTCTGACCCTGGCTGGCATCTACCACCCCACTCCCTGCTGCACCCTGACAGCTCATTTAAACTGCTGGAGCCCCCCAGATTTCCCTCAGATCCACAGGCCATCAAGAGACCCCCTAAATAGGCAGCAGCAGGCAAAAGCCCTGGGTGCAGTGTGGGCAAGCCTTTGAAGCTGACATCACTTGGGTTTGAGGTGTTTTGAACTGCTGAGAGGAAGCCTTAGGAAAAGAAAAGGCTTTTATTCTGACAGTTAAGCTTAAGCCTGCCATGACTGCATGTAAAGTGCAAACTCGGAACTTAAAGAGGGAAAAATAAAAGGGCTGGATTCAGCGGACAGTCGGGTTTGACTCCAGCTCAGCTGTCAGAGGAACAAAGCCTTTGAAAAAGAACAAACCAAATCCTCAGCTCTTTTCCCCAGCATCAGCCTTGACTGTTGCAGCTTCAAAGGCTGGGCTGTGCCATGGAGGTCCCACAGGGAGAGCGGGGCCGCCCCCGCAGCTGCTCCAGCCCTTTGCATGCCAGGCCACACCACAGCTCTTTGCTCAGCACCCTCATCCCCCAGGCTGGTCCAGCTGCCCTGCTCAGGCTGCTGCCCACCCACAGCTCCAAAGGAGGCTCATTCCCTGGCTCTGGGGTTTCTTCACTTTGGGGATACTCTCATGGCAGCACTCAGCTTGGGTCAGCATTAGCTCTCAGATGCTCGTTTAGGAAATGAGTGAGTAATTACCATCTCTGCTTTGCACCTCCAGCATCTGCTCCTACACCTCCAGATACACGTGGTGCTCCAGGCACGGGGGTCACCTCAGTGTCAGAGCTCCCTGGTGATCCAAAGGCAAAGGGCTGCTCACAAAATATGCACGTAGAGACAGCAAACCCAAAAGGCAGAGCAGGACATCAAGGCAGAAACTAAAGCAGCTCATAGCCACTGGGGTTGTATTTGCCTTTCCAAAGGGCATAACATTTTATGTGATTCATTAAGATCAGAGCCCTGAGTGTGTTCATTGGGGCTTTCTTGGCTAAAATTAATCATTTTAGGGTGCATGGCTGAGCTTTGCTGGTGGCTCCCGGAGGAGAGGAGGAAGAGGAGCTGGAGGCTGTGCAGGCTGGCCCTTGGGTGACACAAAGGTTCTTGTGCTCAGCACAGCCTGGCCAGCTCCAGCCTGGAGCAGGGCTCGCTCCAGGGATCATGAGATAGCCAGGGGCTCCAGAATCCTGACCACAGGCTCAGCTTGCTGGGGCAGGAGGAGGGACAGCAGCTGTCTCAGGCCTACACACCAATCCATGGCACAGCACCAGGAATGAGCAATCCCGAGGTATTTGTGTGCTCCCACCTCGGCCCTTGTGGTGTTTTAATAGTGGCCAGAGCTGTCAAATTAAAGGGAGACCACTGAACCACCGCTGCCATAATCTTCCCCTCTGGTATTTGTGGTCTCCATCCCCATGGCTAGTGTCTCTCCACTGAGGATAGCAGTGGGGTGGTCTGGCTGGATGAGTGGCAGAGATCAGGTACTGAGGGTGCTGGTCCTTCTGCAGGGAGGACAGGAGCAGGAACAGCTGCTCCTTTGGGACTGGGTCACACA
This sequence comes from Parus major, assembly GCF_001522545.3. NCBI lineage: Eukaryota > Metazoa > Chordata > Aves > Passeriformes > Paridae > Parus > Parus major. The sequence continues at coordinate 16,803,343 of NC_031781.1, forward strand.
CAGGCAGGAGCAGGACCGTGGGATGCTGCACACTGGCTGTGGTACACGCACATCTCTGCACTCAAACCCCATACTGCCCCTTCCTCATGTGGTATTTAGTCATAACTGAGAGAAATTAATCCACATTTTCAGTCCTCTGGACATTAAAAAAAAATTAAATAAAAATCTGAAAAGGGTAATTTTAAGATTGCTGTATGATAAATTCATAGATTTATTACTCTTATAATTCTGCATATCTGCAAAATCTGTGAGTAATTACAGCTTTTCAGCATCCTGACCCTTCAAGTGTTTGTATTTCCCGTTGCATCCTTACCAGGGATAAGAGATAACTGCAGCTGTCTGCAAAACGCCCTGGGTAAGACAAGATCATCAGGAAAATGGCAAAAAGTAAGATGCATGTTCTGTGTTGCACTGACTTCCCTGTCACTTCTGCTCAGTTTATTAGCAGAAAACATACTTTTACTGCACTCCTGCCTTCAGATTCAATCTACTGCAGGAGGTGCACAGCCACAGAGGGGTTTTTTTCCCTTTTCTCTTTGGATATGATACCGATCACTTTGAAAAATGCCTCTCCTCTTTGTCGGCTCATTGGCAGCAGCAGTTCTGCCCAGTGACGCAGGGACAGAGAATTGCTGCGCCTTCCCAACGTCTGCAGCCTGACCTAATCCATTAGCTGACCAAGCATCCATGGGAGGACGTTTCTTTTGGCATGAAGAAAATCCCTGGCAAGTTCACACAGTGAGATCTCGCAGACTTTCCACAAACACATTCGTGACGTAGCAGGGGTCGGGAGACAACGCCAAGACCTTCACAAAGGTGGCATTAGCTTTGTTCCTCCACACTAAAATTGAGCTTTCCTACAAACTTCAAATTTTATTTTTTTTTCTACCAAAACCATCCCACCTTGGTTTTTCTGGCACAACCATCTCTCTCCAACACTAAATCTCATTATGAGTTGAAAAGAATGACGGAAACCACGAGGCTGTAAAAGGAGGAAGTGCTAAGGTTGCTGCTTCTGTTACCAAAGCATGAAATAAGGTATTGAATAATGAGTTTTTCCTTTCAGTGCTTGAACTCTGTGGGGATATTGCTACAGCTAATTCCTAGTCATGTATTTAACAAACTTACAAGCAAGGTCACTTGGTCACATGTCAGGTTTGGGAACCCTGTGAGCCCTGTGGGCAAAGAGAATTAGAAACAAAAAAAGCACAAGATCTCTGAGTTCATCAGAAACCCAGACAGAAAAAGCCTGTGGAATAAATGCTGTAATCCCTCATCTCTTGGGGATGGAGTGGCTGTCTGACCCAGGGCACTGCTGGTCTAACAGCATTACCTTGGGGATGTTTAGGGCTTGGTTGCCCAGACATCGCATGTGGTCTGCCAAAGAAACTGTTTCTCTCAGAACTCAAATGGTCATCCACAAACTCCCCATAGGAGGAAATAATAAACACAAACTTTCTCAGCTTGGCACCACAGGGCTGGTCACATTACAAATGAACTTTTCCCATTCATACTTGGATTTCACCACATGAAGAAGAAAGAGAGGAAATGCTGCAAAGAGACAGAGACTGAAAAGAAAGAGCAGAGTAACAGTCATTATAAACAATGATTCAGGAGATCCTTCCCAAAAGTAACACAAGCAGCTCACTTAACATCCTACGTCAGAAATGATGATTCCACGTCTGGTATTCAGGAATAGGGATCATTAAGTATTAATAATATTTGCAAATATTAAACAAAGCTTTTCTCTGCTGTTGCACAGGTAAGTGAACTAACAGGCTGACATTACATTTCTCAGAATCACAGAAAGGCTGAGGTTGGAAGGGACCTCAAAAATCATCTATTTCCAACCCTCATCTTAACTCTTATTATTATGAAGCATTTTAAAAGCACTTTATCAAACTCATACCATGACACAAACCCTCCTTCAGGAAACTGAGATAGTGCTAAAGAAAAAGATGGTGAAATCAGGAAAACTATTAAAGCTCTTTGTGCCCTGGAAGGGTCTCACAAAAGGTCTCCATTCCAACTCCAGCTGCAGCCAGGGGGCCAGCATTGGCTCCTGTACCCCAGCATGTGATGGGATTTGATAAATAACAGCAAAATTAATGTTGTCATTCCTCAGTTCCCTCATTTCAGCCCTGAGCAGGATGAGTGCTGTCAGGGATGTGCAGTAGGGTGGATGTTAACCTCCCACAGTTTGCACCTACCTGCCTGCCAGGAGCAGGATGGAGAGCAGAGCTTAGAAAGAGACAGTCTGAATGTTTTTATTTTGCTGTTTAAATGTTTTTTACCTTCCTTTAACTTCACAGCCTTGAGTCCATTACTCACTCCATGTCTGAAATTGAAATTATGGGGGGGGGGGAAATTGTTGCGCATTTACTTGGATTCATTATCTGTCAAGTGGTATAGAAGGAATAAATTGGGAAGGAAATTTTAAAACCATTCTTCTGACATGAGTCACAGGAGTAAGCTATCAGAAGCCATGTCAAAGGCACTGCAGTTGGCAAGAAACATATAGCATCTTTATGATTCTTCCTTTCATAAAATCCAAACCATAAACAACAGAAACAAGGGAAGGCAGGGAATATAATTTCATTAGAGCAAACGTGACATAAACGTAATAATAAATATTAGCTGTTATCTAGGAAAATATGAAAAGCCATTTTCAAAATCATTAGCTCTAATCACAAATGAATTTTGCAGCTTCTTTTCCATTTTGTACCTCTGTAATGAACTCTGATAAATTCAAGGGACTACATGTTAAATAAAGAGATAGAAGGGTCTAATTTGCTGCTTCATTAAACCAGCTTATTTCTGGAACGTCTTGCGTGTTGCTCTGAATTTCCCATCTCTGAAAGGTGGAGACAATGAACTATCTGTCTCTAATGTAGTGTGGCACACAATTAGGGATTCAAAAGGATGTGAATCTCTTTCCATCAGAGATACACGCAGCGATTATTATTTTATTACCAAATACTGTCAGCGTTACGGATTTCCAACAGCTACCCTGACACCTGACGTGCATGTTAAATTTGCACAAAGCGTTGCAAGAAAAAGTCAGATGGAGCATATTTATGCCACATTATTCCTTCTTACATAAGTCTCCAGTTAGTCTGGAATGGTTAAGTGTTCCTGGAGTGAAGATTTGCAGCCGGGCAGGATATTTAGAGGATGACCTGCCTGTTCGGATGTATTTTTAACATGGTGATACAGCACAAGCTCAAGTTTACAAACTCTGCTCACAAATCTACACAGCATTTCAGAGTTTAACTGAACCTATTTCTGCTTAGTGAACTTACACATGTGGATCTGAGACACTGACCTGCTTGGGGATTAGTTTCACTAAAGTTCTCTCAGTTTCAGCTGAAATATTTTTTCAAAATGCATATTAACACGAAAGCTCTGTAGCCTCAACTTGACTCTAGCCAAGTGGATTTGCAGGAAGAAGATATTTGAAGCAGTCCTGGAAACATAAAAAGACTCAAGAAGGCTTTGACCTCATAGAGAAACACAGATGTCTCCTTAGATGCAATATCACTTGGGATTTACCTCCAAAAGCAGAATAGAAGAGAGAAACTCTCCTGGTAATCTGAACAACACTGGAAGGAAATGATTTAGGCATTTAGGGTGGTCTTTGCCTTCACAAATATACAGTCAGGAATACAGCTTTTGTACCATGGGTCTGCAAAATTTCCAACCACTGAACAGCCCTGAATTTCATCCTCCTCTTGCTGCCTCTTTCACCACAAGGTGATGAGGCTTAGAGCAACCTGGTCTAGTGGAATGTGTCCCTGCCCATGGTAGGGGGGGTTTGGAACTAGAGGAGCTTTGAGATCCCTTCCAAACTAAACCATTCTATGTTTCTGTGATTCTCATGAAAAACAAAGTTCTCAGCAACAATTTGCTATGCCAGAACAAAGGAAAACAAGTGTAATACACTTAATAACTATAGGGAGGAAAAAGGAAAGAAACTCCCCAAAACACTGGACTTGGAAATTCGAACTCGCAAGTCAGAACATTCAAAATCACGGTCCCCACAGCTCCCATAACTCACCTCCCTGCACATATGTCACACATGCTACTGGGTGTGAGGTTATATTTATGTCTTGCTCTTTCTCTGCCAGGAACAGAGTTATGGCTGCTGAGGGAACTGTAAGTTTGATTTTCCTGACTTATGTGTATTGAATCTTCAAGAAAGGAAAAAACCCAACCTGCTTGTTTGGATGGTAGAAAATGTCTCACTCTGTTTGGCTTTATTTCCACTTTCTTTTTTGTTCCTCCACCTCTTCACAACCAGTTAAAACTGTGGACTTTACCCACATGAAGAGGAATAGTTGTTAAAAAGAAGCAACCTGTGCCTTCTTTGGGAAAAATTCTTGACTGGAAGTTATTGGAGCAGGTTTCCCAGGGCAGTGGTTTGGGGATGTAAAAGGTGTGGAGATGTGACATGAGGGACATGGTTTACAGATGGGGGAACAGCTGGACTTGAGGATCTCAGAGGTCTTTTCCAACCTGAAGGATTCTATGATTCTTTGGAAGAATCCATACAGTTCCAGTCCTTACAGGACCGGGTTGGAGAGGCTGCATTAAAAACACTAAAGCCTTAGAAGTTCTCCTTACTAAACTATTGCTTGCAGCAACCTTTTAAAATAAACTCTACCACTTTCTTCTGGGTGACTTGCAACAATGTCTAAGCTATCCCTGTCTGGAACTGGTTACAACATCAGTTCAAAGTTCATCAAAATGCAACCGGAGCAACCCAGAACCTCTATTTCAGAGGCATTTACCAGCACTCATTGCACAGTAACAATTAAGGGGTGAGGAAAACTTAATTTTGCTCTTCTGTCTGCAGTGGCAGTAGCTGTTAAGTGGTCTTTCTGCTGGAAATAGAATTTGAGATATTGGCACATACTTTCAGGGAAAATTTCAAACAAAATTTCTCCTGTTTCTCTGCTGAAAGTTATGAAGTAACACCTGTTGCAGTGGCTCAGGGGTGGTTACAGGGAAAGGGTCTTTGCAAAGGCTCTGGGATGGTTCCAAATGACTTTGATAATCCCTGGATTAAGTTCTAAATCCATTTGCCTGTTTGACTTCCCCACTGCCTCCTTGGCATTCCCACTTTCCTGCTGGCACCCAGCAGGGGCAGTGGTGGCAGGTACAGCAGTCTGTCTGTCCAGGCACTGGTCACAGCTAAGTGGGACAGACAGAGAAATAAGCAGCACTAACCAAATGAACTCAGCATTTTGATGCTCAGCAGAGCACTGCTGCCATGGCTCACTCTGCAAAGCCAGCGATGCTCCTCATTCCCTTCAGTCATTTATTCATAGGAGGAAAAAAAGGGAATTTACCTGGATCCTGCTGCTGTGTATCTACACTGTGAGACTTTTTTGTGGAAGCCCTACCCATTAGAAAATGGTTTTGATTTGATTTCCTGGAACATTCTGTTGTTTTCAACTCCAGTATGGGTTTATTTCAGACATATTTCCGAGGCTTTCAACGAACGAAGATGCAAGGAAATATATTGCATTTGGGAAAACCATACAAATGGTAAATGTCTTTTCAAATAAGTTATAATGATATTTCAAGGGCAGTTTAGACCTATTCAAATTGCATATTCTCATTACCATTCTTAGCAACAGACGTAAGTCCTTCAATCTCCATGTAGTTTTGTTACTCTCTCTCCGCAATTTTCAATTTTCTTACAACTATTCAGCTGATTTATTATTTCCCTCCTGTATTTTAAATGCATTGTAACCCCATACATTTGTTTCACTCTCTCAGCTTCAGTACTCAAGGTCGTTAAAACCCCCAAAATATCCTTTGCTTATACCACAACTTTAAATGTGCTCTTTCTTGTCCAATGGTTTGTTACGTAATTACTAGTGGCGATATCATCCTGTTTTTATATTTTTATGATTAAAGAGATAAAAATGAACTCAACTGAACAAAATGTAGAAGCTACTTGCAATATCTGTGGCAATTCTGCTGCTGCCCCAGTTGCAGAGGTGACAGAGAGATGCAGAATTAATCTTTCTCGGTGTGTTGCTTGAAAGTTAACTGAGAAGAAATAAATTATATGGTATTAACATCTGACCCTTCTGATTAAGTGCTGCTTAAACATGCAACAAATTTTAAATTGATTGCACTGTAGAGAGAGGCAAAACACATGCCAGCCCAGACAGTCCAAAACAGTCCAAAAATACCCTGCCAACCATGTGGCAGGATCACACCTCAATGTCTCTGGGGTAACACTTGGTTGGACATCATCCCTTTGGTCCTGTGCCTGGCTGGGAGCTGCTCACCCTCCACACATGGAGGCAGCCCCACGGGTTCCCAACATGCAAGGACACCACCCTGGTCAGTTTTGTTTGAAAATGCAAATCTACAGTTCAGCCAAACCTCCAAAGCTGACAGTGGGAGCAAGAAGCTCGTGTGAGCACGCTGCAGCTCCCTGGGAATACACCATGTATGGGAACCCAGTTTCCCAGCCGTGCTGAGCTCGGTCAGGGGAGGCTGAAGGTTGAGGGCAGGTCTGTGTGAGAGGAGCTGAGTTCAGGGGGTAGCAGGACACTGCTGCAGGGAGTTCGGGCTCAGGGACCCGCCAGGTGCTGGAAGGGCTGCGCTGACGGAGCGCGGGGTGACGGCTGTGCCCGCTGCCATATGGGACTGTCAACACTGCTCACAGAGCAGCAGCACTGAGCTGCAGGGCTGCAGGGGACCTGCAGAGCCCACTGCCCTGCCCCAGAGCAGGATCAGGCCCTGGCAGACCCTCCCTGACAGCTGATTTCTAACAGATTGCTTCTGCCTCCTCTCCAGATCTAGATCACCCGTTCGACATGCCCTGCCTCCACCGCCACAGGACTTTCTGACTGTTCATCCACATCCCCCCTGCCACCCGCTCCTGCCAGCCCTTTGCCAGCTCATCACCAAGCCTGAGGAGCACCAGCTCCTCTGCAGAGAGATTCTGATGTAGGCACACGGGGAAACAATGATGCAGAACACTGCAATTGTGGTTTTTATCTCTGTGTTCCTTAGTAACCCATTCTGTGTTCTGGAAAAAACAGCACAACGTCTGAGCCCCTAAATTGCTGAAGAGAGCAATGCAAAAACTATGGACAAGGGGCTTTGGAGCCAACCAAGTTCATGGCCAGATTGCCTCAAGGGCTCTTGGAGGTTCTCACTTCAGACATGTCTTTTCTGCTCCCAGCCCCTTTGCTCCAGGTGTAAATCCAGTGATGGAAAAAGAGGGGACAGTGCCTCAATGAGGCTGAGATCACTGCCATTTGTTCCACTGCTGGCTGCAGGAGGTGTCAGTGTGGGACATGCCAGCCTCCTGCAGCGTGTTTACTGGGTGGATGAGCCCAGGAGCTCAGACAAGACAGGAAAGGATCTGCTTTCATTCCCGGTAACCCAGGCCCTCCCCTTGAATCACAGCCTTGGCTTGAAAACAAAAGGTTTATGCAAACATATAGCTTGCTTTCAATCTGAAGCTGCAATTCCTTCTTCCTTACTAAAAAGTCATGGGGTTTTTTTCCATGTGACTGCCAGGCTGGGAACCTGCCTGGTGCAGGCACGGCCAGCACTTGGAGCTGGGATGGGGACAATTAAGTAAAACCCATGGCTGGTAGAAATCCCCCATCCTGTGCTCCGGTGGGTCTCGGATCCCGTGGTGTTTCTCCGGGCAGGCACAGTCCAGACTGCTGATGCTGCCGGAACAGCAGCCCCCGGGAGCCGGGGCTGGACGTGAGCCGGGGATGAGGCGCAGCTTCTTCAAAGCTCGTGTTCAACTTAGGAAAACAAATGCAAGGAAGAGAAAACCTCTGACATTGCTGAGTGCCAAGGCAGCCACGCTGTGTCACCACAGGAGTGCTGGCTCCAGGAGCTCCAGGGACACAGGGAGCTCTGGCTCCAGGGACACAGGGAGCTCTGGCTCCAAGGACACAGGGAACTCTGGCTCCAGGAGCTCCAGGGACACAGGGAACTCTGGCTCCAGGGACACAGGGAACGCTGGCTCCAGGGACACAGGGAGTGGCATCCCGAGCATCCCGAGCGGCACAGCCAGGGTTGCGGCTCTGAGCCACAGCCCCAGCCGGGGCCGCTGTGTCACCGAGGCTCCCGGTCACCCCCGCCACTGTCCCGTGGCTGCCCGGCCATCTGCATCACTGCAGGCACCTTCGCCGTGCTGGCTCCCAGCCCATCCAGGCGCTGGACATGGAGCAAACCTTTGGCAAGCCTGATGATTTCCTCAGCAGAGGCACAGCAAGTGCTCCCAGCAAATTCCCAGCTTTCACCCCACAAGCAGATCCTATTTTATCACTGCTGTGACTCCTCCAGCAACCCAGTGCCACCTTCTACTGCTCCTCACTGCTCCAGGGTCTTCTTACACTTATTATCTGTACAAAATAGACTTTGCTTCACTTTTGCTGGGAGTTGCAGTAAAATACACAGACCTCATTTGCTCTTTCAGCTGGGGCTGGTGAGAAAAGGTGTCCACAGCTGTCCCTGGACCAAGCACCTCAAATCTTTGACTCTTCCACAGCATGTTTTCCTGGGAGAGACGACAGCAAGCTCCTTGGCAGCTTCACTGCTGCAAGAGCGATGATGCAGCGGAGCCCCAGCGTCCCTGCCTGACACCCCTCACCCTCCCCACAGGGAGTGGTTTTAAAAGCAGAGTTTAAGTGAAGTGGACAGTAAGAAAACAAAACAAAGCCACCCCAAAGCTGACACACAAACACACGACCTCCCTCACATCAGCCTTCTACAAAAGCAAGGAAATTTTGCACCAAGTCACCCATTCCCTTCAGAGAAGAAGAAAAGCCACTGGTGCATCTGCTCTCCAAGCACGACCCCTTCAAGCTGGAGCTGCCATCCTCAGGGATCAGCTAATTTCACATTCCCTAACTAGACCTGCAGACCCACACTGCTGACTTGCTCCATGTTATCACAACCATTAAAGCACTCATTAGAGAAGTGCTCCGCTTGCTCTTTGGCCTTTGGAGCTCATTTGAGTTGCTGAGTAGCTGGTCAGGCTCTTGGAAGAGTATTCTTAAGAAAATAACATCTGATGATAAATTTACAGCTCCAGCCACTGCATATTAAGTGCATTTTACTCCAGCTAGTCCTGTGTCACAAGTTGTCAGTACAGACTGGTGAGAAACGAGTATGAAATATTCATGAAGTTATCAATGGGACCAAGATATCTGGTTAATGATGCTGCTGAGCAGTTCCTCTGGCTCTGGAAGCCCGGTGCCGACTCATTAGAGTGGCTGTGATTTGCTGGTGCCTTTGTGGCAGTGTTTGCTCCCTACCACTGACACACCACCAAGCTCCTGGACCAACTCCATCTTAATTAGCTCTGCTGCCACTGGAATTAGGCAACATGTTGGAGGAGTCACTTGAATTAACTTCTGACTCTTCCTCAGACAGATGGGACCCCGGTAGCTGTGCCTGCCTGTTACGTTTGTTTAATCATTCTTTAAAGGACTGTCACAACACGCTGTACTGTCTGGGTGCGTCAGAGACGTGACCTTGGCTCCAGCGCTGGCTTCTGAAAATGAATGTGCTTCTTAGAAGGTATCTGAGCTCTGCCAGGCAAGCTGATTAGCAATTTGGAGCACTGTGAAGAGGTTTCCAGGTAGCAAGGTCCTGCTGGCTGGTTCAGCTCTTGTCCCAAAATAGGACCTGCTTTGGAAGTCACATCACACCCCACTCCCAGTGCCCTCTGCTGATCCTGATGATGGGGCTGGGGTCCCTGGTGGTCTGTGCTGTTTGGGTGCCCCCATGGCACAGGCTGGGCACTCTCTAGTGTCCATGGAGTCCTGCTGAAGGGTTTTGCATGTATGAGCACAGCAAGTACTGACAGGAACCCTTCATGCACCCCTCTGGGCTGTGCTGAGTTTGCCTGGCAGACCAGCCCACCCCAAAGGTAGAGAGAGGGTCAATGCTCTCTGTGGCCCATCCCAGCCAGGGGCTGTGACAGAGGGAGAGGCTGTGGAGCTGCAGTGAACTCGTGCCACAGCTGCATGTCAGAGGGGCTACAGCTCCTAAAGCTGGCTGCAGGAGCTTCCTACAGACTGCAGGACAGCTGCAAGAAGCCCAAATGGTACAGGATGGAACATTCGGGAGTATTTCAGCCCAAATTCCAGAAGATAAAACTTTAAGACAACTTCTACAAATTGTAACTTCTACAAATATTAGCAGTGACAAAAGGGGCTGGGATGAGGCTGTTTGGTACCTGGAGGTCACTGTGCTGCAAACCTGGCCCTGTCACATCTTCAGTACCACCAGCCAGGCCTTTTGCCTGCTGCAGGAATGTTCCTCTGCCCACCACAGGAACTGCACCTGCTGAGGATCCTCTCACCCAGCCCTTGCTTTAGTTTGAGTCCAGAGCCACAAGGAGATGGCACAGCTCCAGTCATAGCCCTGTATTTGGGTGCAGGAGCTGATCTGGAAACCTGAACCGATGCTTAGTCAAGAAGCTTTTCAGAGCCCATCTAGTCAACTTTATGTGAAGCTGTGAGCAGAAAGTGCTCTTAGTTTCCAGGGTTTGGAAAAAAAAAAAATAAAAAGTTCACATTGCTTCCTCCCTGGAGGTTTGCTTTCAAGTTTCAGCTTCAAACAAGCCCAGATTTCAAAGTTCCAGCACACACATTGCTCTGCATGCAGACCACGCAGGTTAAGGATTTCCCTGCAGCTTCCCACGGTGCACAGCCCCTGCTGCTCCCTGCCTAATGTACTGCACAGCTTAATTGTGACAGAAATAAACCCACATCACTTGCAGGACCCGAGCTGTACATTGGTTTGGGGATGTTTTCCTCATTTCCCTCAAGATATTTTGTAAGATACCAGCAACACAGTTGTTCTTTTCTGAAGTGATAGCATCTTTCTGGTAGGACCATATTGCAGCTTTTCTGAAACTCACAGCAAGAAACAAGCAACAAAAAATGCTTCCACCACGCTTCATCCTACTGCAGGTTTGCTTTAGTGCCAGCAGTGGTGCTGATTTAATTCCATAACTGTAACTTTTAAAGGCAGGCTTAATCTGCCGTGCTGTGGCCTCTCTGTTGCATGTCATCTTCCCTTATTCCAAGCAATTTAGACCCTGATGCAGCCAGGCACTTAAGTCCATGCTTAAGTGTCATCTAATTCAATGCATGGACCTTAGCTCTTGCTGGGTCAGAGTTACAGCACTGTAAAATCCTCTCCTGCTGTGAGGATGGGGCTCTGTGTGACGTGGTGTCCCCTCTGTGGCGTACAGGATGTCTCTGGGTCATGGCCCTGCTGACCTGGAGCTGCCCTGCTGAGAGCTCTGGTTTTGTGGGGAACTGGGGGCAGTGATGTCTGAGCTGCAGCTGCCCTGGAATGAGTTTATCAAACCAGAGTGGGTTTGGAGGCCACGCTCCCAGCCCTTGCTCGGTGCTTTTTTACAATGAACATCATTCACATGGAAATAGCCATGGCTTGGCATTCATCCCCTAACCCATGCTAAGATCTCCTGTTGTTTCTGTGCTGATCCCTGAGTGTTGTCCCTCTCTGTGAAGCAAGATCAGAGTCACTGCCCACAGTCCCACAGGTCCCACTGTCCTTCCATGGCTCCAGGAACACTGCTGGCATTCCTGTGCACACTGCCTGCTCTCCAAAGGGAAGGAGCAGCCATCCCCTGCACAATAGTGCACAAATAAGGACATGATTAAACCATACTGGATGCTGAGAGGCAAACTACTGCACTATGATGTTCAAAAAGCCAGAATAATGTGATGGTTATAAAGACAGACAGCTCAGGCAAAGCTTGCCTAGAGCACAGAATGATTGTCAGGATGGGCAAAAATGTAGAAAATCATGTGAGTGTGTAAGCTGCCAAAGCCAATTAATCCAAAGAACATTTTGCAACCATTAGGCTTCTATTACTCTGCATGCATTGTAATTACTATGGCTCTGCACAGATATGATTGCAGATCTTTAATGATACCGAGGTTATATTTGAACTTTAATTATTTTCATTTAATTTGTTTGCGTTTAATTGTTGTAGCACCTCAAGTTGGAAAAAGTGACTTATTTTTTAATTTGTCATTTGGAGTGCTGCTGTACCCAGATTGTCCTAGCAACCAAGAAGAGGAGTCTGGAAGGGCTGCTCAGAAGGAAGAGATGCTCTGGTGTTTCCCTGTCTTCTGCTACTTTGCAGACAACTCATGCTGCTAATATCAGAGCCTGGAAAATAGCAGGAACATGGTGATCAAGGAAACTTCTGCTGATAAAAAAGTACAGAGAGCACTTTTCTAGGCAGCTTTGACTGAATCATTGTCCTCTGTGTCAGGGTTGAAGCAGCCAGAGAAATAAAGGTGAAGCCAAACCTTACAGTCAGGACTGGATCCACATTTTGTTGTTGCCTTAATTCAGTGTTGCAACATCCTGGACTCTAAGTGTGAGAAATGTCATATAGGATAAAACTGAGATTTCAGCTTGCTTGTTTGGGTTTATCCTCTACCCAAAGACAAACAACCTGAGTTTATATCACTTTCAGCTCTTGATTGGTAACCCCTCCTCCCTGTTAAAGACCACAAAAATCTATTTTATCAAAGTAAGGACATGAAAATATGATATTTCTCCTCTTGGTGTATGGCTGACCTGAGGAAGGTGCAGCAACTGTTTTTCACTTTTAGGGAAATTAAAAGAGTTATGAGTTATTACATTAATTAATTTGATCCAGTGAATATTCTTTCATATACTCTATCCATGTGGTTAAAACTACTGTGAAATGCTGCTAGTAAGAAAAAGATGAGACTGGGAAAAGTAGCTGAATGTCTAACAAAAGAGTTTAAGACACAAAACCCCACTGGTTTGCCACCAGTTGAAGCATCTTAAACATAAAACTGAGTCTCAAGTCTGTAAGTTGCCCATCAGATCTCAGTGTCTGTTGAGGTGACATCTCTCTCACTTTCCTGGACAAGAAATGCCATCATGCCTTTGAGAAGAGTTGTGCTGGACTGAAAGGCCATGAAATGATAGAATGATGATAGAATGGTTTGGACTGGAAGAGACCTTAAAGATAATTTCCTTCCAACCTCCCCACCATGGGCAGGGACACCTTGCACTAAACATACAAAAGAAATACCTTAATTTTGTGATTTAAAAAATACAATAAAACCTAAAAGAATAAATTCTAGGTATAGCAGAATTGCTAGTAGAAGCAGTCATCTCGGGGCATTTGCCTAGCCTGGCCTTTTTGAAGTCTCAAAGCCTTTAAAGAGGTGGATGGCTTTAGACAAACCATAAACTCCTAACCTTATTCATTTTTGGAGGAGAATGAACTATAAGTTACACTTTATTTTATTTCTTTACCCAGATGTAATTTTAAGTGTCTGAGTTCTATGGCTGCACAGGACAACAGAGACAGAGGAACCCCATACCAAGGAGTCTCTCTTGCCTCTCTGCTGACATTTACCAGCCCCAGTGGCTCTGTCAGGGCAGCAAAAAGAAGAGAGGCAAGGGGGCAAAGGAGAGACAGTGAGGAAGACACCTGGTCCTAGCAGTGAGCACTGCAAACAATCAGGGACAGCTCTCCCAGGAAGGAGATAAACAGCCAAAGGAATCCCCTTTTGCAGGTCGGAGCACACTCCTGTGTTTGTTATGCTTCAGAGTCCAACAAGGGGGACTCTGATCTATCTGCTTCATCTGCACACAGGCAGATGAAGGTTTTCAACCTGATATTCAAGAATAAGCAGCTCCTGAGCCAGCAGGAGTCGGGGCAGCACCTGGGTTTTTTGTTTAATATGTCTGCTTTACTTAGGAATGGCAGAGAGATTTGTGACTGACAAAACTTACAGCAGTGTCTCCCACCTCCCTCGCAGACCAACCCTGACCTAAAATCCTGTAAAACAAAGTAAAGCCTGAGCTGCTCCCTCCCTCCAGCCCTGACAGTATGGGCTCTGCTTCCATTTCCTTTTCCCAGATCTGTATAAAACATGCAAAAACATTACAGGCAGTCCTGTAAGCACAAAACCTCTGCCCTGCACAGCCCACACCCACCATGTTATGGGTATTTACAGCCCAACCCATTCCCCAACCACACAACTCACACTGAAGCTCAATCCCTGAGCAATACATCCTCATGACCAACAGCAACAATCACTTCAGACGAAGGCTCACAGGTATTTAAACAAGTTAAAAGTGTTTCAGCAGCCTGATTAAAACAAGTGGGCCAAAATCCAAACACAATTTTCTCCCTGGCCAGCCTTAGCAGTGATTGTAAATCAAGAGTGGTTGTAATGTTATTAATTACTATTACAACTCCTATAGCAGCATTATGGAGACAGAGCACAAAGATCTCATTACAAGTCGGATGGACAGCTCTGAATTGATCAGAAAGCCAATGAGTGCTCAGGGGAGCACCCTTTTAAGCTATTAGTTATTCAAGCAATTTATAAGAAGAGGGAATTGAGTTGTGCTGGGAAGGAGAGAGTGTCTCCCAGCCCCTCGCCATGGAGAGAGCTTTCCTGGTTTGTCTACATCAAAGGCTCGTGGCTGCACCTCCTACTCATTTGATCTTAATTCAGCTCAAAAAATCTCTGCTTCATGCGTTTCTAGGTATGACTTAGACATGAAACATGATGTGATGGGCCTTTGATGAATAAGGGAACACAGACTGGGAGTCATCTGTGCCAGGAAGATTTGATCTGGTTTTGGGAAAGAGGTGAACACGTAGCCACACACGCACATACGTGCAGCTATAAATAAAGCAGGAGCTGTTTGCAGGGGAAACAGGAGCCCAAAGCCACTCCCTTGATTCAATTCATTGTCCCAGCTTATCTCTGTAATTTTATCAGCCTAAAAATATCCACACAGCCAGCGTTCTCTATGCAAATCATCACAATTCAAAGTGAAACACAAGGCAGGAGCCATGGCAAGAGCATGGGGTGAGGCCAGACTCACCTCTTGCTCCTGAGCAGTGGCTGGTGGTGGCACCACAGGGAGCAGCCCAGGCTTCCAAAACCTCCTGGTCTGTCCCCCACCCACTTCCCAGAGTCCCTCAGCAGCCACAGCTTCCCAGGAGAGCCTGCAGAAACCTGCCAAGGTCCTCTGAGATATATTAAATACTTTAACTGTCTTAGGAGACTTCTCCTTCACTGACCATGTACCCAGGGTCAGGGCTTGCTCTTGGGTCTCTGATGGGTCTCTCTGAAAACAGTGATAACAAATGATTATGAAATCCTGGTGACTCCCATTCCTGGGAAGAAACCACCAAAGGAGGAACACCACCAGTGGCTTCTGTCTAGAAAGCAGCAAAATTTTCTGTGTGTCTTTTGAAGCAGGGTGGCCAAGGCAGGGAGTGCCCAAACCACTGAACACAGATATCAAGGTGAGAGAAGAGATTTGGGAGGCATCAAACCATAAAGGATATAGACACAAGAGATTTCCAGGGGCTCAGATACCCGAGCAGAGAAAAAAGCTATGTTTTTATAACAGACACACAATGCTTAACAGATGGGTCAGCTCGAGAGGTCTGTGTATACAAGGGGAGAGACATGATAATTCAGAGGAGAAAATACACCAGGAACAGGAGATACAAGCACTGAGGAGGCCCAGTAGCCTCTGGTTGGCAACATTTGTTTGGTGTTCAAAAGACATCCCAACAATGCTTACAAAGCTTCATAAACCACCATGGAGCAAAGCTCAGCCCAACTGGACTCAAAAACACCCTTCTCAAAGGGTTAGTCAGTGGTAATTGAAGATTTTTTTTAAATGACAGGAGTTTAAGCAAACCAAGACAGATATTTTCCCATTCAGCACGGTGTGTTGAAGCAGGGCATTGTGGATGTGCTGTTCTCAGCACACATCCCCATCTGTTGCACCCTAGCACGAGGTGGGCATCTCCCCAAACATTGCTGCTAACAGAACGGCAAGAACCGGTTACATATCCAGAAATCTGTTTGGTTTTTTCCAATAAACAGGTTCTGAATGACGTCAGTGGGTTAAAAAGGCATCATTATCACACTGAATGCCTGACCCAAACCCTGCTGACATCCACACAAGTCTTTTAGTGACTTCAATAGGCAGTGAGTCAAGCCTGAAGAGAGCACCACACACTGAGCCATCTAAAATCAAGACAAACTCAATCAACTTTGTGAAATAACAAGATTTACCTCACTGCAGCCTCCATAACCCCTGCTAATGTCAGGGTTCAGGCTTTGAGGAACCAAGTATTAAAAGGCTTCTCTGACATGAAAGTCAGCAAGTGCTAATTTTGGTAAACCTCCACCAGAACACAGGGATTAGCTGGGGGGGAACAGCTGGGCCACTGTTGCTCCTGAAAGTCGAGTCATTCGTTTCCCTCTTTCAGCCTTTAATAAGCTTCACTGGGGGCAGGTTTAAAATAAAACCCAAAGCTTGAGCGTAAACCCTTCATCCCTCTCTGTCCTGGGCATCACTTACTCCCTGCCCTGCTGTCTGTGCATGTCCATCTCTGAAGCCAGAGGCCACGGGGTTGTGTCAAACCCATTCTGCAGGATCAGCTCCTACCACAGAGTGTTACTCACTGGGCTGTGGAAGACACGGTGCCAGGCCCCGTAATACAAATAGCTTCCGAAAGAAAAATTAATGTGTAGTGTCAACAGCCCAGAGCTCCAGATAGGCCAGAGGAAAACAAACTGTGAGGCATTTTGTGAAGGTGAGGAAATGGAAAGGCTGTTTGCCTGCCTTTCACCTTGCACAGATGGGAAAGTAGTGCATGGGCACACTGACACTCATCACCTTTACAAGGTGTCCCAGGGCTAAATCCTCACTCACCATGATGAAATGTAGGGCCAAGCCTGCAACTTTTATGCTTCAATAACAGAAGAAGCTATTTGTACATAGATGTGAAATATTTAGACTCAGAGTTTCATTTCACTTAATTTAATACCACTTAACACTTGCGGAACTTCTATAAATGAAATCACTAGAGATTCAGATCCCTACTGTGTCCAAATGTATCTGGAAAAAAAATGTGTCCATTTTCAGTGCAACAAATGCTCAATTGCAGATTTTCAGCACAATAAAATCCCCAGACTAGCAATTTAATTATTCAGCTGACTGGTGGAAGAATAAGAAGTTAGAGAAATCTAAAGCCATGTGATGAAAACTCTGGAGCAAGTTATAACAAATATTTGCTTTAAGACACTAACTGAGCTACCCAGAAGTTTGCACTTATGGGATAATGATAATTTAATAATTATGCAAAAAAGTACCATCTTTGTTCTCATAATCTCTCTTCATATGGTCAAAACTATTTTCTTTCTTAGAGCTACATCAAATAGGAGTATTCTTCATGCCAGAATTTCTGACCAAGATCTTAATCCTGTAGCAGGAGGCATATGGCCAGACCCATTCATTCCCATGGGTACCCATTCAAGCATAAATCTCCTGCCCTGAAATCAGTGTGCTGAAAAATACCCAAGTCACACTATTAGGTCCACTCTCAAATTATTTGGCTCTGTGCCCCTTCCTCTTCTCCTCCAATCACCTCCAGGAAGATCACCACACTTTGCCACTGCTCTTGATACTGGTGGTGGAGACCAGCCATTTCCTGCCATCTCAGCAATGAACCACACAGAAATGGGAACTTTCAGGGTTTCAAGCACAGATTCAGAGCCAATAATATTCCCTGTTTGCAGAAAGCCTGTGATCTCACAGAGAAAGGGGAAAGGAGGATGGTTGTGCTCCACACAGCTGGGATTTCAAGGAACAGACAAGGAGAGCATTGTCAGCACATGCTGTTGGAGTTCTGCAGGGGTTCCAGCAGCAGCCATTCATCCAGCCTCCTTCCAGGGCAGGATCCACCAGGATTTGGTCTTTGTATCTTGCAGATGAGCTGTGGGAGCAGCCAGCACAGGATTCAGGCCCAGAGCTGGGATCCAAATGCATTCTCATGGCACAGGCTGTTATTAGCCACAATACACTTCTGGCATTAGACAATTTATAATTGCGTTACTAATTACATCACCAATTAAGTACAATCTGCCATTTCTGGAATTCTCTCCCTAGTCAAACGCTGTCCTTGAGGCATTAAAAATCTGCTGACATCCAGCAGCAGGAGCAGCAAATCACAGCATCCTCGTTATCCCAGGATCCCTGTTGAACTGCTGCCCATCAGATAAGCCTGCAGGAGCCTCAGCATCCTCCAGCCAGCTCAGGCTGTGCCTTCTCTCACCCTGCAGCAGCTGATGCAGCCCAAATCACAGAGGCAGCACTTGAGAAGAAAGCATCTCCCACACCAGGGCAAGCCCCTGCCTGCTGGGCTCAGAGGTGATACGAGGTCCTGGCAGCCCACGCAGATCCAAAAAAGACTGAAAATGCTCCTCTCTTTCCTGCTGTGACTTTTGACTGTCTGCTCCAGGCCATACTTTCCACAGACTCATCTCTGCCACGGAATAATCCTTCCTGTTCTGGCAGCCTCGAGCCACAGCAGCCCTGGCGAGCTCTGAGCCGCCAGCACCCACCGGTGGGGCACCAGTTTGGGACACAATGCTGTGGCTGTGGGCACTTGGTGGGAGCCATGGGAAGGGGGATGGCAGCAATCAGGTGCCTGATGAGCCCTCCCTGCTAAGGAGGCAGCTCACAGCCCCTGCAGGGAGGAAAGCAGCTCCCTTGCCAGGGTGCTGGCATGTTTGCCATACCCCCAGTGCTCCCCAGCAGCTGTGAACATGCACAGGGTGGCTTTGGGAACAGCTGCACTCTTTCTCCTCCACCACAGCTTAACCCCACGTGGTGACAGAGTGGGCTGGGGGATGTTCCCCTGTACCACCTCTGTGGGTCTAGAGATTTTCCCTATCTCTCCAATACCCTCCTGAGAAAAAAAAATTGAGACCCAGCTGGTTTAGCAGAATGTTTCACCCCTGGGGGACATGGCTTGATGAACTGTACCTCCTCTCCTCCCACCCCACCCTGCCAGCAGTTGGTTCTCTCCACCATCACACGCTTCCAAATCACTCATAGAGAAGCTCCCACTTGCTGCTCTGCATTTTGTGCCATCAAGCTTGGTCCCTCCTGGCTTGTCGTGACAAAGCCAGCCAATCACTCACTCTTAGCTGGTCTATTTTAGATGCTTAACTATCCATCACAGCTCATATTGGAAGGGAAAAGCAGGAAACTTGTGCTGCAAGGATAAAGAGCAAATGCCTCAGTAAATCCTGTGCATGATGCTGCAAGACTGATGCTTGTAGTTGTGTCTTCATGTTTGCAGAGGAGTCAGCAAATGATCTACAGAAGGAAAGGAAGGTGATGACCCAGGAACTGTGCATCAGTGGGGCACAAAGGGTGACAAACTCAGGCTGTGATCCAAGGAAAGTGCCAGAATCCCTCTCTCTGCCCTCACCACAATGGGAACCAGCTTCCCTACACAGACCTCCAGGTCCCAAAAGTGACAGAAGAAAGCTGTAATTGGGACACCTGTAACACAACAGTGACACCAAAAGCTTTGTAACACATCTGATATCCACTGAGGAAAATTGCAACACAGGGTTAAATATTTAACTAGGATAACCATGTTAACTCAGCCTTTTCAAATTTAGGTCCCTTCAATAAAATTTTTCTCCTGCACAAGCAAAGGCCAAGTGAAGAGTCATCAGATTTGTACAGCGCTTCTCCTTCCTGTGCATTGATTTTCCAGACCTGACATAAATCCATTCCCAGCATCAATTGCCTGCCCAGGACTCTCCTTCACTGGAGTTGCACTATTGTCTGGTTTTGCTTCAGTACAACTTGTTGGAGGCAGCACTGAGGCAAGTCACAAAATGCCTTGGGGCTACAGAGTCCCAGGGTGGATAATGCCACTGGAAGAAGAAACCTGCACTAAAATCTGGGAAGCAGCACCCTGAAACACCTCACAGGACCAGCACTGAGGTGTGCTGAGACCACCTAGGTGCTGCTATCCAAGGGGGATGCTATCTCCTCCCATGCCAGCACCGTGTCCTTGCCACCCCTGGTGGTGGCACAACCCATCTTGGGGAAAATTTTACCCTCTCAGATGCAAAAGCTGAGTCCGGGCTTTGGATGCTTTACAGACTGATTTAATCTTTCTTGACAACCTGTCTTCTATTGTGTGGATTTGTTTAAAAGGGAAAGAGCAGTTGTTAATGTCTACAGGAAAGGAAAGAAAACAGTCCCCGCTCCACTGGTCCAACAACCCTGCTGCCACTGCTGTCTTGTCAGGGGAAATTAGGCTAGAGGGGTGCGAGTCCCACAGAGAAGTTGTGTTTTCCTACTAAATGATCTTTAAGAGACCTCAGCTGGCCTCTTCCTGACAGTGATACTTAACTCCAAAAGTTTCCACTGGCTCAAATTTCTCTAAGGCTGAGCTCTTCAAACTAGCAGGGAAGAGATGCTTCCGTGGGAGTGAGTTCCTCAGGAGCCCTGAGCATCCTGGAAGCTGAACTCTACATGAAAGGCACATTGAGAACAGGCAGTCAAGGAAATACAAATCATTTGCCTAATGAGCAGACAAACTTTTCCTAGCTGTTTGCATTGCATTTCCAGAGGAATAATTCAGATTCCTCCTGCCAGGTTTCTGCTATTGGTCTGTGCTCTTCCAACTGTTGTCGTCATTCCAGCTAGCCCTTGTCCACTCAGGAAATTCATGGTGTGTATATTTTTGTGCATGGTGCTCTTGAGATGTCTGAAAAATGTTCCTGTGAACCAGGCACTGATTTATCACTCTCTGAAGAAGATAAATTTCTGTCTGCTTCCCGCATCTCTGTGTTAAGATACAACGTGAATACAAATTTGTTTGGAAATGTTGCATTAAAACAATAATATGCCTTTCTCTTCTTATATTTTATGTAATGCAGCTATTCCCATTTCACATTAGAAATGCAAGATATCAGTATTTGAACAGATATTTGGCTGGGTTAGCTGAAGATGTCTCATCGTTGGCTAACATTAACTTTGCCTTTAGGGTTATCAGTCTAATTTTCATAAATAAAATGGCAGGAAATACTTAGTATTTGGAGGTTACAGCTGCTCTGGGCTCTGCAGAATTCCTACCCCCAGCCCAAATTTTCCCAAATTTTGGCTCTGTTCTGGACCTACCCTGCAGTGGAACTTCAGCTCTGGCTCTCTCTCAGGGCAGGGAGAAAATCTCCAAGCACTCCAGGATTTCCCAGTCCTCACAAGGACAGGACCCTGCTGATTTCTGTCCCCTGCTGTTTGCTGTGGGCAAGGGCTGCTGGAGAGGTCCCAGATGGCGAGGCACCAATGGGGGGATGGTCACCAAGAGCCCCGGATGGCTGAGCAGGGACAGGTGGTGCCTGTGGCCAGCACCCCCAGCTCCCCCCCTGCAGCCCCAATCTAAACCTCACACCCTTTCCAGCTCATGGGAAAAGCTGCTCCCTGGGGCTCTGGGGCCAGCCAAAGGTGAGGAATGAGAATTGAAATTCAGCCAGAGGTCTGATCCTGACCAAGTTCACAGCTCCACAAATCCCAACAGGATGAGCCCTCCGGACACACCAGGCTCTGTAGGCTCAGTTGTGTCCCTTTGTGGGCTGGCACTGTGATGCTGGGAATGGGGCAGAGGGACTGACTGGGTGTCCCCCAGGTCTGTGTGGGCAGCAGACAGACCCCTGCCTCCCCAGGGAAGGGAAAAGCCAAAACAAACCCCTTCCAAAAGAATGGACAGAAGGGTCTCAGTCCATGCCATGTGTCGAGACCATCTTAGCTCTTTTGGCAATTAGCTGCATTATTGGTGAATTAGAAGTTCTTATGCCCACCAGAACAAATAGAGATGCAGCTCCTGACAAATTTGGACTGATAGACAATGCTGATTTCTGATGCAGATCTGGCTAAGGAATGAAAAAAGCCCAGAAGTCACAACTCTCTGCAGCAAGCATCTCTCCATCGCATCCTGCCGACCCTGCCATCCTCCACTGGGATGAACTGGGCAACCTCAGCACAGATAAAACCAAAAAAGGAGTTTTCCAAATTCCTTCCCCCTTTTTTTTTTTCTTTTTAACAGATGTTGTATGTCAAAGGTTGGCAATACTGCCCAAGGGAATCTGGAGGAAAGAGAAAATCACATCTAGCCTTTTCCTTGGACTGAGAACTAGCAGCACTCTGTAGGCTGAACTCAAATACTCTCAACAGCAGTTTATCTTACTCAGACAATTTTCAATAAATGTGTACATTTTTAACAGCCTACATATACTTCAGATTCCTTTTGCAGATAATGACAAGAAAAACAAGGAGTTCCCTTAGTGATGGTGTGCCCACGTAATGGAGACAGTTCTCAGGAGCTGGGAAGGCAGGGAAAATGCAGAAGAGGAGGATATTTATTTTTTTTACATGGTAAAACCTTGCAATTTGGCTCATGATATGTCCTTGGACAAATCTCTCATTCTGACCACATTTAGGGAAAATTACCCTATAATAGCAGCAGATGAGACTTTTAGTTGATCAACAGTGTGAGAAGAGGGAAGCATTTGGGCTTAGCAAATGTTTGCTTCTGCCTCCACATTCTCACTCTGCAGCATTTTGTTACTGAGGATAGTGCATGGCACAGCCTGAACCCCCTCCATTCTCTCACCTTCTAGGTTGAAATACTGGGACTGAATTTACAATTAAAAAGGGAGAACAGCAGCTAAGTGAGCAGCAAAATATTTGCATTGTTGTAAACTGCCAGGTTGCATGAACTGTGAAGTCCCCAGGCTATTTTGGGATAATTCAGCACCTTTCAACTGTCACATAAAATTTCATGGGGGACGATGCTTGGCATTGTTTATATGACATTAGTTTCACCTTTTCATCCTACTGGGGACCATCAAATGCAAAACTGGATTAAATTTGGCAGATCACATTATATATGGGGAAGTGAGAAATATTGCTGTATCACAATTGATTTTCCCAAAGGCACCAGCCAACCTCTGGTATTTTGATGCTGAGGCGATAAATAATTTTCCACTAGTAATTTCCATATTCAGTAAGCTGAGAAGTTTTTCTCACTATGCAAATGAGATTTATTTAAAGCACCATTTTCTGTTGCTTACAATTAGATTGATTTGGATGGCTGCAGGAGGATGTTTGTCTTGGGTGTTGCTGAGTGGGCAGGAGCAGAGGGAAGTCCTTCATGCAACACAGACTCGCCTTTGAACTAAACTGGGCTTGTCCTGGCTGGACAAGAAATGTGCCAGATTAGGAGCATGTGGGTGATCTGGAGTTTCATGTTTTGGGTGCTAGAATTATTTTACTTGATTGTAAATACTTGGGTAGACACAGAAATGAGCAGGCAACACAAAATGAGTGAGTCTCAAAACCAACCCTGATTAGATGGAGAAAACTTCCCAACTCTGAAGAGACTGTGTTTGGGTTGTTCCTGCAATATCACAATTTCTTATTTATTTTGACAACACCACTGAAAAGCACCAACATAATCAGGTCCACTTGTAGCCAAACATACCAAGAGGATAAAAGCAATGCCCAGAAAGTGAATAATGAATTTGATCACAGACATAGAAAGGGAGATCTTGACCCAGATATACTAAAAATAGAACCAGCACCATTTTTAGCAGGACCTACATTTCCTTCAAGACACCAATGATAATCAAATAGACAAAGTACAGAATGGTTGTTCCCCAGCCCACCTTCACTGCATGCTAGATCCAGCTGAATTTCTGGTTTCTCCAAAGCCCCAGGAGAGAGCTGTGGCCAGCTCAGCACATCCCATGCCCCTGCATCATTCAGTGACAGCACTCTGAGATGTTTCTGATGGGCTGGATGGGAGACAGAGCAAGAAGGAGGGGAGAGGCTGGGCTGGAAGGGCTGTGATCAGCACAAACAAAAGGAGCTGCAACAGTCCTGGATGCTGTGTCCTGCTCTCCCACCAACATTTCCCACTCCCAGACCTAGAAGAGCTCTCAAGACAGGAGCTCTTGGGTGCACTACACAAGCCTCAGTGAATGAATTAGCAAAGAATAAAGTCTTTCTTCTGAACTGCTCTTCCTCACCTCACTCACAGGATAAATCAATCTCGGGTAGCACAGCAGTGGGAATGTCCAGGAGACCCCCTGGCACCAGCCTGCCACATCTCCCAGCCTGGCTGTGGGATGCAGAGCCCCCTTTGGTCCCCCTTGCTCATCCCCCTCTCTGGCTGGCTCACCCTGGATGACAAGGGTGTTATTCTGAGTCATCCTCGAGCTGCTGCTCCTCTGCCCTGCTGTGAGCATCACTAACGCGCCTGTTTCCAGTTTGCACACCACGTGAAAGCAGTTTAAAGGAAATTCAGTCCCATGGAGAGAGCCAGCACTAGGTTGATGTGTCTCACAAACTCTAAATTAATGAGTTAGGGCTTTACACACAGAGCTGAACTCAGCTCTCTGAATACATTTGCATTTGTCGCTGTTGCAAGCCCTGTGATGTCTTGATGGCAAAGCCTGTCCTTCCCTACCCAACCTGATGTGGCACTTCCAGTGGAGGTGCCTGCAGGCACTGGAGAGCAGCCCACGGATTAATCACATTTGCTGGACCTTTCCAATGATCCTACACTCTGTCACGTTGTTGCACCAGTTTTAAATTTGTTTCCTAAGGCTTCACTTCCAAGCTAGACATTATATTCTCGATTTAACTTGCATTGCTTGCTTCCTTCTGCCTCTCTCCAGCAGGCAGGAGTGCATCTCAGTGCCTGGTTAAGAATCTCTGCTGACATAAATGGGTGCATTGCTATATTTTTGCTGCTCTCACTTAAATGTGGAGAAAGTCTTATCTCCTAAAATTAAGAAAACTCAGTCAAGAAAGTTTGAAATCTCCACATTGGGAGACTTGTTTTTCTTTTTATGGTAGCACATGAAGTGCTGCCTGTTAACAAGGTGTTCCTGGCAGTGGTGTTTAAATCAGGGATGTGTGAGTCTGAGTGCACAGATGTAAAACCCACACTGCTCTGTACATCAGCTGCTGTGTGAGCCAGCAGTGCTGGAGGGATCAGAAAGCTGCACTCAATCAGCATTATGGGCTGCTGGGGCACAACACAGCAACCAAGAACCAGCTTGCTCAGACCAGCAGGCCTCCAAACCATGTCAAATGATGGTTAAGGTGTCCTTTAGCATAAGGGTGCCTGAAAGTTTAGGACCCATCTTGAACATCCTTATAGGAAATGACATTTTTGAAGCAACTGCCTTTGAAGCAGCAGACCCTTCTCCACACCCCAAGTCTCATTTAAAGTTTGCCATCTACTTGTTCTCAGAAGAAAACCTGGGTGTGACAGAGCAGTGCATGGAATGAAGCCTGTCCTTCTCTCAGGGAGGTCAGCCTCCCTCACAACTCCAGCAACAACTCAGCACAGAGGAAAAGAGAGCAGAGCCTGAGATACTTGCAAGTTTCTCTTCCTTGAGGCTGTTATAAATATGATAAACCATTTTTTGTTGTTTTTAAGTGCTGCCTAGAGTTTAATAAACGTTCATATGTATTATTAATCTGAGATATTAACCCTAAATCTCATAATAAAATGACTCAAGCATTCCAAGTGATCTCAGATGCTTGCAAAACCCTTGCAAGATACTAATTAAGCTACATTGAAACAATTGTTCAGTAAATTTTACAGTCAGGTTTCATCCTCTGTTTAGAAGAGCAGACTACAAATTTATGCAACATGAAATGGAAGCTAATGAACTTGGAGGATATTCAGTATGGAGCACGCATCTAGGAAGTGGGAATAAAAACATTAACAGTGCTTTGAGATAATAGACTATTTAAATTTGTATTTGTAGAAGCCACAGACTAATCTGCAGTGATGTACAGTTTAGATGTTGTCTCCTGGAGGGCACAATCCTGAATACTCAGGGATACAGATTCTCCAGTGGAGGAAATCTCACACTGTGGTCTCAGGTTGTGACAGCCAGCAAAGGCTGGAGACCACATCATGCTGGGGATCTCGAGTGTGGGAGATGGATCTGCAGGTTGGCCTGGTGCTAGAGGAGGAGTCCACAGTTTGGTCTCCTTAGAGCTTCGAGCCCCTGGTCTGGTTAACCAGCAAGGAGCAGATGCTCCTGTCCAGGGAGAAGCACTCCTCTGTGGTAAGGGCCAGTGTCTTGACTCTGCTCAATGGCTGGCATGAAAAATATTAGAAAGTAAATAATGGAACCTGTTAACAACACACCAGTCACTTCAGAGCTGTATACAATGATTTTCTGCAGGTTGGAGAACCCAAAGTTCTCACCAACACTTGCAGCAGTCGGGCTGGATGAGGGAAATCCAGACCCACTCATTTCCACAGCTAGAAAATGAGTTTTGTAAGGATAAGCCCTACATCCAGCAGGACTCAGGTTCTGGTATCCAGCCAATTCATAAAGCCTTATAAAGCCTCTTCTTTTTCTCCATATGTGGCTGAACCAGTGCTGGCATGTGATGAAAACAGTGAATCCCCTCCCTAAGCCAGCCAACACAAATCATTTAATTCCTGGTCTGCCAATGGCTGAATTTTAGCATTGTCTCACCAGACCTGGAGCTGAAGGGAATTTGGATATCCATTATTATGGCTGTGCAGCACCACATCCTGGCTTTTGATCTCCAGCACTGGCATGAATCAGGTCCTCAGGGACCAGAAGTCCCTTGGGGAGCTGTGTCTGTGGCCCACATCAAACACTGCTGGGAAGCACAGATCCAGCCTTTAGTATTTATATCATGTTTCCAGCTGTCTGCAGTGCTACAATGCCAATGATTTATTCATTTATTTATCTCACCCTTTGCACAGGGTTTGCAATGCAGAGAGCAAGCGAGATGCAGTCATGCTCCAGCTGCGTGCTCTGTGGGTTTTTGGGAGCACCACCATGTGCTCAGCACAGCAAGGAAGGGGCTCCACAGGCTTTAAGAGCACCCAGTCCAGCACTGGCACCCCTCCTCAGGTCCACAAGACACACCAAATATTGACATAAGGCAAAAAAAGGAGGGGGCTCCCTCCAAGAGCTCCTCAGGGCTGGGCAGAAACGGGAAGGGAGATTTAGACAAGAGGAAAGGGAAAGCACCACAATTATCTCTGGTGAAATTCAGGACTTCCCTGGGACTTTCTCACTGGACTGGTGGGAATTGTTAAGACATGAAGGATGCAAATGCTTTTGCCCTTTGGACTGCACTGACTGCTCTTTGTTAATCTAATTCTGCAAGAAGAGATTAGCCTGATACCTGTGCCATATTTCACCCTTTTTACACCAAAAGGACACTGAACATTTTTTATTTTTTTGACCACAGCAAAAACAGACCCTAATGGACACCATTTTTGCTCAGAAAATGTCCCTAAACAGCCTGGGCCAAGGATGTTTGGAGCATGACGTGAGCTTGTGTCCTCTCTCCAACCTCTGCCTCCTTCTGGGATCACAAGCTCCAGTCCAGCCTCAGGACCAGAGGATGCTCCACATCCCCACGGTGCCTGGACAGAACATGCACTTGGCCTGAGTGATGTGCTGCCCTGCAGGGAGCTGGTGGAGCTGAGAACACGTCCCAGAGCTGTCACAGGGACCGGTTTTAATGAGGGCTGGGGCTCCCTTCGGGTTCCACACTCAGTCCATAACAGCTGCCCACCCCTCTCACAGCAGAGAAGGGTATGAAACATCTGCAGGAGACTTCTGGGACTCTCAGAGCTCAGGTCCCTGCTGGGTGTGTGGCCAGGGCTCGGATCCAGGTGTGCAGCACGAGCTGCTCTGCAGCAGCTGAGCCAGGGGAGAGCTGCACGCGCTGCACAGCGCATCAGCGCCTGATTCACTCACAGATACTCCTCATGACCATGCTCACATAACCTCTAATTTTTTACAGATGATGGAAAGCTCCTCTCCATATCCAGAAGGATCAAGCAGTGTCAGGCAGCTTAGCAAAGCTCCCCAGCACACCAGAGGAGATTTGTGTGGCTCCAGCCTCACACTCCCCCTCTGGAAGGATGCCAGGC
The DNA here is from genome assembly GCF_001522545.3 of Parus major. Classification (NCBI taxonomy): domain Eukaryota; kingdom Metazoa; phylum Chordata; class Aves; order Passeriformes; family Paridae; genus Parus; species Parus major. The sequence continues at coordinate 16,831,235 of NC_031781.1, forward strand.
AGAGTCTTGTGCTCCCAGTGATCCTCACGCTGGCTGCTTACACAAACACAGAGCAAAACAACCCAGCACTCCCCAAAGTTACAGTTTTCAATTAAATTCCTTGGGCAAGACCTGAGTCATCTCAGCCCTCTTTTGTCTTGTATTACTTCTAGCTCTGTTCTATGATTTTCATAACTAAGGGTTAAGGGGTTATTTTTTCTCCTCAGTTTCCAGCAGGTCACCTGCTTTGCTCTGGCATCTTTACTTGTGTTTAGCAGTGACTAAACTTTCTCTGTGATTTCCCCAGAGTTCCCCAGCCTGGCTGCTGGAGGCAATGAACCTTCCTGGGTAAAATGGGAAAGAGGATGCACTGTGGATTGGATCTGGATCTTGATGTGTCCAGCCTCAGAGTGAAGCAAAGGTTATTGCTATGGCAGTAGCAAGTCAGAATAAAAAATGGGTTATAGTTAATTCTAACCATTTTTGTGATAATACTGAGGATGGAATTATAAACCTTGGCCAAGTCAAGGGGGTCTTTGTCTGAGGCAGGAACTCTGTTAAACCACAGAACCTTCATGCACTTAAGAATTCACCAAAGCAACTTCCAGAAAGATCCCCAAGACATTGCTATGCCAATGATCAATTAGCATTGTTATTTTCATGGTGCAATAATCTTCTTCATTCATTTTCTTTTTGAAATTCAGATGGGGAGATGAGGTGGATTAGATAAGGCACGTACTCAGGCAAGGAACAAATGTGTTTCTGTTATGCAGAGAGTGTATCAGAAAGTACAAGTGTCTGAGCAGATGTGCTAATGGACACAGACCCTGCTCTGGAACCAATTACTTCATCTTTAACCAGAAGAAAACGAGTTACACATCCCAATGATGTAAAAGGGAGGACAAGAATTTCATTACAAGTAAGCTGGAACTGGAGCAGCAGAACTTTCACCTACTTTTCACCTATTTTTCTGGGTGCCCAGCACAGCGCAGCACTCTCTTGCTATACTGAACCTCACACATCCTGACTGAGCCCTCCCTGGCAACATTACCCTCTGAAGATTTCAAAGATTCCTTTCATCTGGTGACTGGAAGGCTGGAAAAGTCTGAAAAATTGAAGTAAAAAGCTCAGAAAAGTGTCTCTCCATCTCCAGGCTGTTTAGCTCTCTGCTCATGCTGGGCAGCAGGAGTCAATGTAAAGGCCAGAAGAGCTCCTAATGATTTCTCCTAAATTTGGAGGATGCTGGGCAGCATCCCCCCATAACCTGTCCTGCACTGCCCATGACCTCAGTGCCAGCAACAGGGAGTCCAATATAATGCAGTGACCACCTCTGCTACAAATTGAGTCAGTTTACAGCAAGTAAAAACAATTGTTAGGAATAAAAAGGCTTCAGATTTTGACTGAACACCATCAGTGCCGGGCCAGGCTCATTTCACTGCTGAGATCTCTGGGCAAAACCCTGACACTGACAACAGCCTGATGAATGAAGATCCTGAAGCTTGTCCTGACTCCCAGGAAAGCAATAAATCAATGACATAGGAAAACCCCAAGCCCTCGAGGGCTGGAGACGTGAACAGTGAAATTTAAAATCAATGGGAAGCGTGGCAGGAAGGCAGCACGGGGCGGGTGGCAGAAGGGATGTGCAGCTGCTGTTCAGCTGGGGTGAGCTGCCAGCATGCTGGATCCTATAAGCCAATTTTACTTAATAATCCCACTAATATGGAGTGACACTGGTTGTAATCCTTCGGTGATTACAGTGTGGACCAATGCCTCAGCATCTCTGTGAGGATTTAAGGGACAGTACAGCATCCAGAAAGCTGTAGCCAGACTTTTCCTCTCAACTGGAAGGGAAGAGGATATCAAGGCACAGAAAAGCAGGAGCTGCTGCTTGCCCATCCATATTTCTGGAGAGAAAAAGAGAGCAAAGCTGGGGTTTCCTCACTGTGATGTTTTCCAAGTGCCTCTGCAAAGCAGAGCAGCAGAAGGGGGGTGAGCACGACGGGGCACTGCAGCAGAGAACACGGCACAGTGTGGGGAGAAGAAGTACTTCAATGAAACCAGTGCAGGAAATCAGGGGCCAGCCCTGGCTTTGAGGAACAGCAAGGAGAACAAAGACAACATTCACAGTTGTGGGGGGTTTTGATCTCTGCTTGCATCAAGTGGGGTCAGGAGAAGAGAAACTGGGGAGCAAAAGGAAGGCAGTGAGAGGGAACCAGGAACCCTTGATCTATCCTGGGGACATAGGATCATGGAATGGTTTGGGCTGGAAGGTATCTTAAAGATCATCTCAATCCACACCCTGCCATGGGCAGGGACAACTTCCACTGTCCCAGGCTGCTCCAAGCCCAGTCCAGCCTGGCCTTGGACACTTCCAGGGATCCAGGGGCAGCCACATTTTCTCTGGGAAACTTGTGCCAAGACCTCACCACCATCTTTGTAAAAAAAATGTTCCTGGATCCAGGCTGAATCCACCCTCTTTTCATTTAAATCATCACCCCTTGTCCAGTCACAACAGGCCCTGCCTGTCCCCATCTTTCTTATAACTCCCCTTTAAGTTATTGAAAGGCCACAGAAAGGTCTCCCCAGAGCCTTTTTTTCTCCAGAATAATCAACCCCAAAGGCATCTTAAGTATCATTTCATGTTCTCTTGTCCATCCTATGGAGTTTCCCTCACCACTGGATGTCTGAGCTTCTGCTGAAACAGACTTAGGATAACGCTGCATCTGGGCTTAGGCAGATCCTCATCTGATCTGAGAGGAGATGCCAGGCAAAACCCCCCAGATCTGTGAATTACTACCAGGAGTTTAAATGACTGCTGATTTATTGGAAGTGTCACTTGTACAATATTTTCAATGTCTATCACCAGCCTGGGAAGTGAGGAACTGGAGCACAGTGAGGAGTTTTCACAGGCTAATGAATCACTGTGGGGGGTGCTGTGAAATTATCAGCTGTATATTGAAAACTGCTGGAACGACTCCAAGAGCTGAGGACAGATGCAAAATTGTAGGAAAGATTGCTTCAACATCATCACCAGCAGCAGAGTATAAGCCATGTGGGCCAGGAGGCCTGAGGAACAGCTGGCCAAAGTGGACTTGCTGAATTATTGGAACAAAATTAGATAAAAACCACGGAGGAAATGACTGCAACCCTTTACATTAAGGCAAGAGGCTTTCCATGGTGGAACAGCTGGAGGACTTGGAGAGACCATGCTCTCCCAATAGTAATCACTAAATTGGTCAAATCCAGCCAGTGAAGATGTTTTATTATGAACAGATGGAAGTTTGAGGCTTAACTCTCTGCTTTGCATGTGTGTATTCAAAGCATCTGGTAATCCCTCTGACACAGGGAGAGGATGTCTGCAGGACAGAATCACGGATTGGTGGGAGCTGGCTGCATCCAGGGGCTGCCCAGAACTCAGGGCAGCCACAGGAACCCAGGAGAGACTAAACTGAGTCTCCACTGGCATCACCACCAATAAAATATCCACATCTCCCAGGTGAAATTGTCCCCACTCTTCCCTCACAACATTTCCTCTTCCCACTCCAACTGGCCATTCCCATGGGTGACACAAGTCCCAGCTGGCTCACACCACCTGCCTAAGCCTCTGGCAAGCCAAGGTGCTCCTCTGGAGGTGGAACACCAAGAAGGGGAGTCTTCAGGACTTTTACCTCTCTTGAGATCCTAGAGGGGGGAAAATGTCTTCAGACCACAGGGTCAAACAAGAGGCACGGGACAGCGCAGAGCCATCCTTGCTGGTTGTGGGATCACAAAGCTGCACCCCTGGAAATGCCAAAATGATCAAGCTGATGGTTCTCTGTGTCCTGTAACTTATCTCTAAAGAAGCAAATCAGCAACCTTCTGGATAAAAGCTATAGCAAAATGTGAAAATCATAGAGAGAAATCTTCTTATGCCTCAATGAGAGGGTGTTGCACAGCCTGAATCACAAGGGTTTACATTTACATCACAAACTGGTTGTAAAGAGTCTTTTAACTGATTTATTCTGAAAATTACTGTGCTCTTGGCTTAAGGTGCCTCTCAAGCAGAACCATTCTTTTCCAGACATGGAAAATTGTGTGGTGCCTCTGAAGGCACTGGAGACTGCAGAGGGAGCAGTGTGCTCTGGAGTGGTACCTGATGGGCTGGTGAGTTACTGCTGTGAGCATAAAACAAACTCAGAGATCCCTGTCTGCTGGCAAATGAATATTTCCCCTTATGAAAATAATTTTAAATTTCTTCTCTTTCAGTAAATTAACACATGCTTGGCAATGCTGAAGCATTTCATCTCAAATGACCTCATTCTCCATGCTTTTCAAGCTGTGAGCTGTCCCTCATCATTCAAGGTTTGTCCTAATTTAGATACTCTCTCCCCCCATCATCCAAGTGTGCTGGGATGAATCATAAATCATATTTGTAATTGTGAACCCACATGCCAACCTACATCTGGAGAGATGACTCTTTTCAATAGCCTTAAATCTGCAGCTCCCTTTGTCAGGGTGAAGTTTTACAGGTTGTTTTCCCTATCTCTGAACAAAGAAGCTTTGAAAAACCTGCAGTGCTCAGAAATGTCTTCTTGTTTCATTCCTCCAGTGTAGGCAGTTTCCGTGAACTTTGCTTATCCTTGTATTATATTAACAAGGAGACTGAGAGCGACTGAGCAATAACAGCTTTATGAGTTTCTTGCAACAGAATTGGAATTAACTCATAAAATCATCCAAAGAGGAAACTTCTGTAGGGAGGAGAAAGGAAACTAAAATATTGCAACCACAGATTGAATCTTTTTGCCAGTCTGACCAGAACCACACATGATGAGAGCTCCTGGAAATGTGTTTGGTCTGTGGTAGACCTGTGACTTCAGAGTTCAAAGACTTCAGCTGAAGGAAACCCTGGTTTCAGCCTAAATGAAGCATTTTCCTGGCTTGGACCATGCCAGGGAAAGGGCAGTTCAGACACAACCCACCAAGCATTCAGTAAAATCCCAAATGACCTTGAGCAACACTTGGTGGAGGCAATGAACATCACAGGTGTGAGGCACCAAGGTGCAGTGACCACATTTTCGCCGCTGTCTGCATTTTACTCACCCAAACTGCAATCATCCAGAGCTAAAAGTCATCCTGGGGATGGTGTCTGTGAGCTATAAAGGCTGTGCCATTCCCAGCAGACTGCACAGAGAGTAAAACACACAGTAACTAACAGACCACTAATTTTAAACCTCCCTAAAACCACTGGTTAATGTTTGCAAAGGGGAAGCAGCAGCACTGCTGTGACTCACAGAGAGCTGGTCCTGCTCTTGCTCAAGCGATTAGAAAAGTGATGCTGCCTCTCACTGCTTATTTATTTCCCTTTTCCCTGACTGACTGAGAAAGGGAAATGATCTGCACTGAGAAATCTGTCTTTTGCTCTTCCATGGACTAACCTTAGGTCAGTTTCAGCATCCTCTGCTAAATCAGTTTGTATAAATGTATATATAAAAGCACAAATGCTGCTGCAAAAACAAGCACAGCAAGCAGCAGTGCAGAATCTGCCCTAAAAACAAGCAGAAAAATCTGGCAAACATTTTACTGTGTGATCCTGCATGGACAACAGGTTCCTGTTAACCTGGAGGAGCTGCCACTTTTCAGACTTGTAGCCAAGAAATTATTATTTCTTTTTTTTATGATGAAACACTGGAAGCTGTTCCCTGCAAAGCAAAATTGCTCCCAACAAAAAATCCCTCCCAGCCCTCCAGGGTGTCACCCACCTACACAGACACCTGCCACAGCCCAGTCAAGGATTTTTGGGGACAAATGTGCTTTTAAGGACTGCAAAGTGCACCTAAAAACTGAGGAGGAGATCCAAGGTGACTGCTGCACCTCTGGGCAACACCTGGATGGCAAAAGGGAAGATAAAAGCAGCATTTAGGCAGTGCTTCACAGCCTGTCCCAGCAATCCTGGCCCTGCATCCACAGGGACTTGAAGTACAGACCAAGATTTAGCATGATTTAGCACTCTAAGAAAGCACCAAAACAAGTCAAAGTTTGATTTCCTGACCTGTTTCTCTGGCCACATCAGCTGCTTCAGATGAGGGGGCTACAGACCAGAATGCAAATTTCTTGGTAGGATTTTTAATTCATCCCCAAAGATAATTTGTCCTGACATAGTCTATTCTCCATTTTTTTTAAATTTTTTTTTTGCTCTTGAGCATTCCCCTAGAACGCTTCTAAACAATGAATTTTGCCCCTTCCCTCCCCAAAGATGATGTGCTTTTATACCTGAAAACATTTAAGTGGGATTTTTGACTTGATGCCTTTGTTCACATTGTTAAGCCAATCAAACTCCAGTACTTTAGAGAAAAAGAGAAGAGAAACAATGTTGTTTTGTCTGCTAACATGATTGATAGACAACTTTCAATTATTGCATCTTTACTGACTGGGAAGCATTTAAAAAGAGACAGGCTGCTGAAAGATGAGCTATTTCCCAGCTCGGTGCTGTTTTTTCCACAGAAAAAGTATACAAGGATGCTCTCTGGTGGTAGCTGTAGGGCAGGGCTCTGCTCTGGCCACCACACTTTTAGTTTATTTCATGGACTAAGTGATAATCTGAAACCTTGTTAACAAAGTAGTAAATATATATTTATCTTTAAATCACTGAATGGCTCAGTTAATTCTCTTTGAGTATCCCCAGTGCATGGGCAGATTGGAGGGTTTGTTTTTACAGCTTATAAAGAACAATGTGCTGTCCCTAGGGCTGTGCTAGGATGGGATGCAATGTGCAGAGCATCCATTTCTCATTTGTCTCTGATCCCCTCTGCCCCTTCTCTCTGGTCCGTGCCAGCACCACCAGCCACGTTGGGTATTAGACTGAACAACTCCCACCTGTGTGGGTGCCTCAGTTTCCATTTCCCAAATCCAGCTGTTTCTCCAGCCATTTTCCTTCTACCCTGGGATTTCCACTCATGAAATAACTCCAAACCCACAGCACCATGCTGCAAAGTCCTCCTCAGCCAGGGTTCCTGCCCTGGGCCAAGATCTGGATCTTGCTCCTGCCAAACACTATAATATCTAACTAAATATCAAACCTGAGCCAGTCACTGTCACCCTCTGAAACACTAATAGTCTATTAAATCACATCTCAGTGAATTGTGCCAGTGCAAAGACTTCCTTGGCTTGACTTACTACAGATTTTGAACTGGTGGCCAGCTCAGAGGCTGAGACATGACTTCCCTAAATGCAAGCATGAATGCAATTTTCATTTTACAAAGACCACACTACAGTTTATGGCACATCAGTGTTGTGAAAATGAACTTCTCATGAATCCTTTGCAATGCCCAAAATGACACATAGACCCAATAAAGACCTTGCACCCTTTTGTTGGCCAAGTGAGAGGATGGTCCTTGTCCTTTGATTCCCCTGCTTAAGGCTCTGAAATGAACCAAATTCATGCCTGGAAATGAAGATCAGTGGTGGAAATTAAAGCAGTGCTTTGAAGGGCTGGCAGGCTCCCACAGCTGAGCTTTGCTCTGACAGCAGAGCAGAAAATCACAAGCATGAACCTCAGTTTAGTGCCACTGATGATTTTTAGCCTGTTTCAGTGCTGGCCTCAGCAGTACCTTTTCTGTCAATTTTCCTGAATATCCTCCACATCAGCCCATTCCCCACACTGCCCACATCAGCCACTTCTGCACGTGATGGTCCCTGAGGGGATGTTTCCCCAGAACCACTTCTGAGTAGATCAGCAAATCCTACCCTGAAGAGTGGGCTCAGGTAATAACATCCATTAGGAAAACACAGATTTTTGCCAAACCTCTTTCCTCACTGTCCTGAACATCCAACTTCTTTATTCCAAGACCTATAAAAGCAGAATTCCAGGACCTCCAGCCCAACACACCTGCCCATACCATGCAGGCAAGCCTTCCCCAGGCATGCAGGAGACAGAAAGCATCTTAATCATCCACCCTGCTGCAAATACGTTCTCAGAGCTTTAATTGATTAACAGGCAGTCCTTGCCAGCAAATGAGCGGTTGGCTCCAGGGAGCTCTTGCTTGCTTGTTTTTAAACAGTGCAAAGTGGGAAAATGGCAGGAATAAGCAGTGAAAGCTCCAGGGACCCCCTGAGAGGGAAGGGCTGGTGAGAGGAAGCCAGAGCTGCTGACCTTATTACTGCAGGGACTGGGAGGTCAAGTGGTGGCAGAGCAAAACACCACAGGGAACAGGGAGGAATTCAATTGCTTCTAACCCCAAAGTTCCAGCTCATCTTCAGGCCTTGGGGGCAAATAGTAACTGTCTGTGGATCTTCAGTAGCTAAGGCATTGCTGAAACTGCCTGAAACCCACAGATGTGCTCATCTCTGGTGACACAGCAGAACTGGCCATGTCAGCCAGAAACAGCTTCCAGCATCTACCTGGATGCAGGAGCAGGGGGCAGGGAGAGGGCAGGGCTTCCATGGCCACTCACCATCTCTTCTTCCAACCACCCTTGATCCAGGAGAGTTGGTCTGATTTTAGAACCCCTTGTAAGCCTGAGGAAGGCACAGTTTCATACAGAGAATGGCTTTGGCAGGATGACCAGAGCACTGATGGCAGCACCACCACCAGTGGATAGAGCTGGTCCATTGATAGACCCCAGCCCTTCTGCAGGCTCCAAACCATTAGGGTAGAGGAAGGCTGGCTCAGGGAAGAGCAGGACTGATGGTTCACTGCTGAAGGTGTTTTGCAGTGCAGGAAAATGCACAGGATCCCAGAAAGCAGAGGGTCTTTTTCTAACCAGTTCAGCTGGAGGCCACACAACATCTCTGGCCAAGTGACAGCAGGGTTGGGCTCTGGCCACCCGCTCTCCTGAGCTCCCCTGCTACTGCACAGGGAGCTGCACACTCCCAGCTGCAGGGGAGATGCTCACAGCCCCCAACACAGCCAGAAAATCCCTATAATTAAATTCATGCAATTAAAAGTTGGCACAAAATCCGAGGGTGTTGCTGGCGGTGTGGGCGGGCTCCTCGGAGCAGGCAGCTGGTGCATGTCCTCATCACACTCTGCCTGCAGTGGGGTTTGCTGTGCTGTGATTGTCACCTCACTGCCCCACAGGGCTCCCCCAAGGCTGGGCTGCTCCTGAGTGGCTCCAAGGGGACAGCCTGTCTCTGCCCCAGCCCCACCACTGCCTCTGACAGCCCAGCACAAAGCACCACTGAGCCTGAGCCATCGGTGCTGGCTTCAGCAGGGGAAGGAACGCAGTTTAACAAGGTGGCTGCAGTGGGACAGCATCCAGTGCTGGCACACACAGCTCATGGGGATGCATTTCAAGCTGGTTTCACAGTGCAGCTCCCTCCTTTCCAGCTCACACAGCCTGCTCCTTCTCCAGGTGCCCACAGTGGCTCCAGGTAGATCTTCACCTCCTTAAAGTGATGATTTTCAGGTTCCAGACTCAGTCCCTGGTGATCCAGCTGTGAGGATGCCAGACTCCATCACATCCACACCTCTCTGCTGTAGGAGTTGCATCTCAACCACTTTCTGGACAAAATATCCTCGTCCTGGAAACCTTTCCAGTACCAAACCAGCGTTGGCCAAGGCTATTTCTAGAATGAAGGAGTAACCTGAGATGGGCAGAAAATTTTGGGACAGAAAAACAGCCTCTGGATGCAATCACTGGCTGTTTTTATAAGTCAGATGGTGCAGGAATATCCTGCTTGCTATATTTTCTTGCAAAGTTAAAATCCAGTTTATACCAGAAGAGGAGAGAAGTTGCCCATCTGGGTACAAAATTCATACCATCATGCTCAGAAGCTCATTTACTCCACACAGCCCAAAAGGGAGATGCAATATGCTGCAGCACTGGGAATCTGGGGCAGTATCCAATAGCAGGAAGACTCACATCAGATTCCAAAACGCTGTGAACCTCAGCCAAATCAAATTACTCCCGTTGCCGAATATATCATTTTCCACCTTAAGTGGAACAGCCTGCCTGCCCTTAACACGCTGCAGCCTCACCCCAGCGCGGCGCTGAGCGCTAATAGAGATGTCTTTCCCAGGGCTGTCAGGCCGCCCACCCGCTGTTTGATGACTTTACACACGTGTGACAGGTAGTAATGTCACTGACAGCCTCTCCCTGGCACCCAGTTTTTATTCATACCAACACCTTGTCTGTCTTTGCCGTTGCAGGGGGAGCGCTGTGCCTGATGCTGAGACAGAGCTGGTATTCCCACTCTTGGGGTTGCTTATCTGTGCTGAGAAATTGGATTTAATTTTGCTCCTTCCCCACACCAGTCCATACATCAGCAGCAAAGGCTGAACCCCAGGTCGTGAGGGGAGGAATCGTAAGGAGCTGGCAGCAAAGGAAATAGATACGGTGTCAAATCCCTTGCAAAAGCACCGAGAGCCTCCTGACAGGGGACGGATCGGGTGTTAAACTGATGCTGCCCTCAGTCTGAGCCAAAAGGCCAAAGGAGAGCAATCCCAAAGGGGAAAAGAGCATCCCTAACCTTTGCCTATCCTTGCTAAGCTGGTTCTGAGGTGTTAATGCTGTGGGGACTGGCTCTGGCCCTGAGGTGCTGTCACTTCAGCTCTCTGCAAAGCCACTGGGGCACGGAGGGACCCCCACTCACACAGCCCCCTCCCACCCCTCAGCTACAGCAACGCCAAGGAGATGGTGACAAATGCATTTCTGAGAAGGGAAACTAACTCCTGCAAAGCCTGGAAGCAGCGGGGAGCAGAACATTCCCTCCCCACCAGGCAGGTTTTCCCTCTAATGCTTTTCCTCATATTCAATATTCAAACTATTGGGGATGCTGTCAAATGGGAATCTATTGCTGTTTCAAAAGACTAATAATAGAAATTATTAGACTCTAGAGAAGCTCAAATATCACCAAGAAGAGTTTGGTTGGAGAAGTGGAAAAGCAATATTAAAAAAAAACAGGCGGCAGCCCAGCAGCCTAAGAACCTTCAGCACTTAACTAAGAATAATTAACTGTAAAAATATAAAATACAAAGTAAGTGCTTAGGCAGCAGGCCTAAGAGGTAGAAGAGGACCTAGGAATTATAGCATGAAGGAAAAAAATCCCTGTTCTGGAGTAGGGGGAAGCCAATATTCCAGCAGGAGCTATTGCCAGAAGTGACAGCAGTAGGAACCTTACAGGGCCTAAGTGGGAAGGAGCTGGAGGAGCTGAAATGGAGCAGGACAAGGAGACAGAGCACAGCTCTTGCCCCATAGGAACATGTAGTAGGAATCATCATAATTCAGTTTAGAGAGAAGAAAAGCCTCAGGAAGAGATTATAAAAGCCCCAAATCTAGAAAAGCTTCCTTCAGAAAGTTGGTGTTCATTTTTCCTACTGCTGGGAAGGAGGTAGGGCTTGAACTGCAGCAGAGGAGATTTATTTTAAGAAATTTAGATGAGGGAAAAACACCCCTTACTGACTTTCAAAGGTTGATTGAACTCTATCCTTCCTGAAAAGGCAGCACAATGCACAGGGGAGAGCTGGAACCAGTAAACCTTTCCATTTTGGGTTGGTTCTGCCTTCCCCCTGCTCCAGGCAAGCCAGCAAGAGCGAGCAGAGTTCACTGCAGCAGCAGCAATCCCAAGCCCTGGGCCCCTGTTCAGTCAGATAATTAAGCAGTGTTTAGACATCTCAGCTGTCCTGCTGGCTACTGCCCCAGTGCCTCGGGAAATGAAGTCACTGCTTTGCTTCCCACCAATTTCCCCCCTAGCTGTGAGACCTGGGAAGTGGGACATGGAGGGGGAGCCCTCCTGGGACCCATGAGTCCAAGGAGGTGGTTTTTCAGGTGGAGTTCAGCTCTCTCTGCTTGCAGACAGAGCATGGAGATAATGAAATCCTACCAAGTACCATTTGTGCTTTAGAAGGCATGATGATGTTAATTAGTGTTCAAATTAAGCAGTAAGATTGAAGTGGGCATATAATGGACCACTAATAAATGCCTTGAGTGTGTTGAGATGCAGGTCTGAGAGAAGAATGATTTTAATCACCAGGAGTATATTAATGATGGCCCATAGATTCCCTTATTGCTGTTCCAACAGGCTGGAATGCTGTGTTTTCCCATTAAAACACCCATTAGCCTAAAGCCCACTAAAACCCTATCAGTGAAGCCACGTTCTGCTCATTTCTGCTCTAGACATGACCTAATTAACACCATTGCAGGGATTTGAGCCTGGCTTCAAATCCTATCCCTGGATCTGGAAGCCCAGGTAGAGCCAGGTGGTGTTTTTTGGGAGGCAGTTGGATCCCTTTGGCTACCCAACACATCAGTCTGAACACTGCCATCCCAGCTCAGCCAGAGCCAGCACATCCCTGCACACACAGGGGGCACGTGGCACGCCCAGCATGATTGATTACACGACAGCATCAGTTAAAATAATTGTATTTTTCATTTCCATGCAGATGAATTACTTCTCCAGAAAGCCATTTGTGCTTAATGCCATTTGTCTGCACTAAGGTGCTAATCCACTGCAAGGACATTTTTGTGCCAAGATTGATTGACTCCGTGTAAATAGGCGGAACCTTTAATTAAAACACGAGCGCCGTCGCGGTGTCTCGGTGCGCTGACAACACGCGGCACGGACCACTTAAGGGGCTGATTCTATTTTAATCTACCCTGGCATAAATCAGGAGAAAGACCCAGTTCAGCAAAGCACTTAGCACATGTTTAAGCCCATCATATTCAGCAAAGTATTCAAGCATGAGGTGAACTGCGGCAAAGGCTATCGCAGGAAAATGACGGCGCCTGTTGAAAGGACGCGGCTTGAGGGTGACAAAGCAATTTGTTTACCAGGTTTGTGCCCCGTGGGAACACACAGAAGGTTTATGGCACGGGAGGAAAACTGGCAGGGTTTGTAAAAGCCTGTTGGGTGATGGTTAAACCACCAAAGACAATTGCAGTAAGAGCCTGGAGGAGGCTGAGCAGAGAGGAGGAATCAGTGGCTGGCTAAAGGCAGAGCCAGTTTCCACACATTGGGGTTTTCAAACAAACAAGCAAACCCCCCTGGTGTTTGATAAGTTAAAGGATGGAAGAAAACACATCAGAAAAAGAGGCTTCCTTGCCTTCCTCCAAGTTTTCCGTCAGGTTGTGCTCAAAATCCCAAGGTTTGGTGCTCCAAGGAGCAGCCACCCCTTCCCACACCTTCAAAGGAGCTCACTCTGCAGGGCTCCACAGGTAACAGGGATTACTCAATCCATCAAGGAATCACAAGGCCATGTGCAGCAAGAAGAGGGTCTCAGGTGAAGTACCAGAGGAGAAACATGGAGCAACTTCTGCTGGGCTGACCTGAGATGCTGGTGTCAACACAGGCAGTAAAATCACGGAATCACAGAATCACGAGGTTGGAAGAGACCTCCAAGATCATCGAGTCCAACCCAGCCCTGACATCTCAACTAGACCATGGCACTGAGTGCCACATCCAGTCTTTTTTTAAACACATCCAGGGATGGTGACTCCACCACATCCCTGGGAAGACCATTCCACTAATTTATCATGCTTCCTGCAAAAAACTTTTTCCTAATATCCAACCTGTATTTCCCTTGGCACAGCTTGAGGCTGTGTCCTCTCCTTCTGTCAGCTGCTGCCTGGAGAAAGAGACCAACCCCCACCTGACTACAACCAGCTTTCAGGGAGTTGTAGAGAAGTGTCTTATGACAACTGAGCTCAGAAAAGCCACTGAATTTCTTTCAAAATTATTATTTCTATTGTTATTATTATTGTTGTTGTTGTTGTGTTGCTTGCATTTCGCTTAAGAATGTTGAAGTTGGTTTCTGTATTCTGCCCTGACCCAAGTCACAGCAGTACAATGCACCAGGGCAGGTCACCAGATACTCCAGAACATTTTATCTCCATGTCATGTTATGCCAATTTCCTTTTGATTATTGTATTTTAAAAATCCATTAGCGGCGGCTGCAGCTCAATACCAATTAAATACACTGTCGCGTTTTCTACAGTGAAGTGCTTCTCCTTTGCTTCATCAAGAAGCAATTTGACACTTTGAATAAAATAAGCATTAATTATAACAATCAATGGAGCAAACCTGGAAAGCTGATACTGGGCTGACAAAAGGAGATTACCCTGGCCTAGCCAGCTGGGGTAGTCTCCGAGAAGATATCATCAGAGTGGGGTGTCACTATGGCTGGTGGAGGAATTCTGACAGTGTTATGGACAGCAGGAGGAGATGGCTCTGATTTACTTTAAAATCACCTTTTCTGGACAGTTTAGGATGCCATCTGTCACAAGGAAGTGGCCAAAGGGAAACTCTCTCCTGCAGAAGGAGGTGTGAAGGCTCCCTGCTGGCAGCAGGCAGAGAGGATGGAAAGCATCAAATGAATTACCTTTGGAACCCCAGCTCCTCTGTTGTTAACTTTCTCAAAACATTCAGGTGGCTGTTTTCTAGGATCCTACCAGCTTTATTAGCTACAAATAAGTTATTCAACAGTGAACTTTAGTAATTAATATTTTTAGCTATTTTTCTCAATGATCCCTCCGTTCCCCATAGCTGCTCTTAACCAGGGCAGCTCCTCTCTGGATTCCCAGCTGGCAGCTTTAGGACCAAGGAAACAAGAGACAGATAAACCCACAAAGTCTTTGCTGTCCCTCCTGAAAAGCCTTGGTCTTCTGCAGCTTTGCTGAGCTATAAAGTGGCTGCAGCCCTGACCTTGACCGAGAGCAATAGGAGTGCAGTGCAATAACACCATCCTACATCCAGGCTTACTGCCCGTGGGATCACCGCATTCACCTTTTATGAATGAGCAGCAATTTGTTGGGTCTGACCTGGAAATTGAAGTGCAAGTGACAATGTTCAGCAAGGGCTGCAGGCCTCCTTTGGGGAGACAGATGCACAGTCTCAGCAAACCCAGCTCCCAGGAATGGCCCTTTCCTAACACGAGCTGACAAGCACAGTTTACCCACTGGCAGGAAATTATAATAGACAGATTTTCCCCTTGAAAGCAAAAAGCCTCACGTGCAGATCAAATGCAGTGTCAAAGTCCATCCTGTGTCTTTTGGTGACTGTCCCTTGCCTGTGGTGGCTTGGTGGAGCACTGCAGGCAGCATTCCCAGCAGACTGATGCCTCTGATGTGAGCAGAGACTGTGACTTGCAGGAAAGAAGGGAAGATAACATCCCTATCAACTCTGCCAATGTAAGTCTTACTCATTTAAAGCCATTTATTTAAAACTTCCTGTGAAAGAGATGGAGACCCTAAGCAAAGCATCCCAGGAGGGGAAATTGCTCCCTTAGCAGGTGGGCAAAAAATTCTCTGTTGTTGCAGAGGTGACCTTGCACAGAGCATACACAGAAGTACTTGATGAGCTTACTCCTCACACTCTGAGTAACTCTGTCTTTCTTGTAAAAACAGGCCACCTGAGTGTTCAGATTTAGGGCTCTCCTGCTATAGAAGCACTGAGGTAGCAATAAGTATTAAAGCCCCAGCTCAAATGCAGATTGTAGCCCAAAGTTGTCTCTTATGAATTTGTTTATAGAATCAGAATTATAGACTGGTTTATAGAATCAGAATTATAGACTGAATTTATAGAATTATAAGCTGGTTTGAGTTGGACTTTAAAGATCAACCCCCTGCCATGGGTACCTTCCACTAGAGAGGTTCAAAGCCCCATCCAGCCTGGCCTTGATCACTTTGGCCTGGGATATTTTTACATGGCCATTTGTTTCAAAATACTGAGTGCAATTTTGCAGATCACCAGCCTGTCTCACAGCCTTGAGATCCCCACCTTTCTCGTAATTAAATCAGATAATTTTCATCTACTCATTATTAGAGGCATCATGTGCACTACACCTGGGCTCAGGTCTGTTGTAGGTCCCCAGTGGCCCCTAAAAAACGGGGATGAGAGCCTTGAACTTGCACATTCTCTGTTTGTGGGATCATGCTCAGATCCAGCACCAAACCTTTTTGCTATGAGTATTGTTATTTTTGTCAGAGCCACAAACACATCAAGAAGTGAAAACCCCACGGGCTCTGTTACAGAGGAAGTTAATGGATGAGCACAAAGGTCTGCCCACTTGAGAACAGAAATCCCTCCTCTGCCACAAAGCTTCTGACAACCAGATCTGAAATTTCTGAATCTCTTTTAAAATTAAATTGCTTATTTCTAAATTAAACAGTGATTTATGATGAAGTTGAATTTAAAAAGCCTTTAATGGAGAGGTAAATTAAAATTGAAAGGAAGGAACAACCTTGCTCCAGGTCAAATGAAACATTTGACTTGATACAAGACTAATTTTTTTTGTTCATATTTTAGCTGAAGAAAATTCTGTTTTGATTTTATCAAGCTAATCCTCTTTTCCCCTACATTTATTAAGGATCTCTAAACTTAAGGATCCCATATTTGCTCAGCTTTTCCTTGCAGAGATCAGAAACATCAGGGACCCAGTAGGATGAGTGTCCATACTCTCCCTGTGTGCCCAGCTCCCACAGGGCAAGGGAAAGGTGGTTAATTACAGCCCAGACAATGCACCAATAGACTTTTAAGCTTCTAAATCTGAGCCTTTTCATTTTAAATTTGATTTGTAATTCAATGTGGAGCCAGCTGTGGCTGGAAAAGGTCAGGCACTGAAGGCTGCACTGGTACCCCTCCAAAAACCCACTGCTCTGAGCTTGGTGGTGTACCCTGGCTGGGAGAAGGTCTGCATGGGGCTAAGGTCCTCCCAGTCATCAGGTAGCCACCCTGTAGGCAGGGAGTGGAATAAAATGGACAAACAACCAAGGAAAACACCGTGGTTGAAAAAGCAAGCTGCCTTTTCCCCCTCAAATTTGACAGTGGCTCAATGTGCAGCGCAGCTGCCAGAGGAGCTGCTCCCGGCAGAAAGATGCTCTTGCTGTGCCTCTCCATTCCCTCCCACATCCAGCTTCCCTTGCACTCTCACCCACCAGCTTTATTATTCCTCACTCCCAGCTCGGAGGCTCTCAGGTCCACACAAGAGGTGGCTGCACCTCATTTGCCGGCAAATTGCTTGTGAAGCTCATGTAAACTAATCCACTTTGGTGAGTCTCCAGCAAAGGGCATAAAACACGGTTATGGACATCCACCCGCTGCCGGAGCTCCGAGCTGAGGCTGTGAGCAGGAGAGGAGCGAGGCTGTGCCCACGGGAGGAGCCGCAGGACGGGGCTGGAGCGCTGCGAGTGCCGGCTCCCCGCCGCAGCATCATTTCTGCTCCAGCTGTGAGCAAAAGGCTTCGGCAAAAGGCAGAGAATTCCCAGCTGCCAGCGCTGGTGCAGAGCAGCCGGAGGCGCTTGCAGAGAGGCGAGCCCAAAACACCGCCCGGCTCGGCTCCATCTCCCTGCTGTGACACGAGGGAGCCCGGCAGGGACAGGCGGGGATGTGACCTCCCAACACCCCGAGGATGTGGCAGGGCACGGACACCATTCCTGTCAAGGCGTTATCTCCACCTGCCCTGCCATCCCCCCCGGCACAGCGAGGTCGACAAATCCGCTGCCTGGAAAATGTGCTTCCCAAAAGAGTGGAAGTAGTTACCATGGAAATAAAGAAAGGTTCCTCGGCCCAACTCCACCGAAATATTTATTTGCCTCCCAGGGTTTCACAGGCTACTTATTAACAACAACAACAGCAGCAGCAAAGCCGGAGAGACACTGGATCAGGACTAACAAGTCGGATTTGGGAAGGACCGCCAGGAATCATCATGTGTCTGCTGGAGGAGTCACTGCTGCCGGACGAGCCCGTGAATCGCCCGAGGATTTCAGCTTATCTCTTGCACACAAACGTGCAGGTACAAAGGTGTGCTTTGCTGTTCAAAGGCTTGAGCAGATCTGCTCACAGAAATCCCAGGTTACACCCGGAGCTGGAGCAGTTTACCCCGGTTATCGAGTGGCCGGCACATACCCAGGTAAAGAAATTGCTACCGAGAGCTGCTGCCTGGGACAGAGCTCTATTTGTGATCCCAAATACACCTTCACCTCTGCCCCAGCTGCCAGCCACCTGTCCCCTCCTGTCTGGGGAAGGATGTGAAGGAATGGCTCAGAGTCCTGGCCAGCTTAGAGCCCAGCAAGGACCATACCAGCAGCTCAAACTACAGCTCCTGAGCTAAGCAGGGACACAAAAGTTGTTGTTTATCAACAACCCATTTCTGAAATAAGTAGGGAGCAGGAAAAACAAAGGAAAACACACAGAAGTAGGAACTCAGTAGGGGTTGGTTGCCCATGAGAGGCACCTGTAAGAGCATCCTGAGTGTACTGAAGCTGCCCCAAGCTCTTAGCTCAGCATCAGCTCCAGCCCTTCTCAAACTGAGCACCCCAGCCTGTCCTGCACTGTGCTCCACATGCTCCTGGCACAGCTCAGAACAACTGACATGTTAAATCACCACTGAAACGCCTCGGGCTTAGCAGAGGACAGGCAGCATCAGGAACACACAGCCAGTGACAAACAGCTTCTGACAGATGCTCAGATGCAGTCTGTGTGGCACCTGGGTAGCATTGGCAATCCACGTAGGAGCAGTGCAAGGGATGCAGGTATTGCAAAGGCCACGTGCTGCATAAAAATTAATTTAACTTTTAAAACTTGTTACTGTCGCAGTCTGCTTTCTCCTAATTAAAGTGTCTTTGGCCAGAAACACAGACCCAGATCAAGTCCAGATCACTCAGACCCCTAAACACCCTCAGAGATCTGGTCCACGATACCCAGTTGGAAATGGATTGAACCTGAACACTTTTACTCATATTGCTGGATCATTTGGGATATTGGCCAAAGCTTTCCCTAAGGAAGTAAACACTGAAGGCAATGATCTGGTCCTTACTTCCTACCCCCTGCCTGCTGCTCTCAGGCTGGGAGGGGCAGCCTGGGCAGTAGGGATGACCAAATCCCAGCCACCTACAGATGACACCTCAGGAACTCCAGGGAACTTTCAGGGATCCCATCTCATGTACATTGGTCACCAGGAGTTAGTAAAATAGAGCCCTGAATAGGAGATTCAAATGCAACAATTTCTTTCATTCAACAAATGCATCCTTTCTTTGAAAATACCATACTGGAGGAAAAAAATGTAATCAAGAGTGTTTTTCTCCTTAGTGAGTCCTGTCCAGATGGGAAGAGCAGCTTTGTGCCCTGTACCAAAAGTACTCGGGGGTGACTCCTTTCTACACCCAGGTTACCCATAGTGCAGGAATTTGGGAGTCAGCCTATCATTAACATGCATATCTGGGAGTGTCGTGTCTCATCAAAACTGTCTGGGACATATTTTAGCACATCAGAGCTTCGATTTGAAGATGCTTACACAGAAATACACAGATGGGTATCGGCGCAAGATGGAAACACTTCAAAATATATGTGGAGCTCACAGCAAACTTTGCCTTGCTGATCCTTCCCTCCTTGGAAAGGCTTCTAAAAGTCCTTGGGGGAATCTGGATTGCGCTGTGCTTGTGGGAGGGAAAGGGGATACAATTAAAGCAGAAAGCCATATCTTCTGTAAGGAACAGGCTGCTGGTTTTTGCAAAGCAGCCTGGCACAGGTGGGGCTGCAGCACGTTCCAGAGCTGCTCCGTGTATTTCTGGGCTCTCTGCAAAGCCAGCCTGCTCAGCTGCAGTCAAAACACGATTATCCTCAGAATCACTGAGTGTAAATCACTCACTGAGGGCCGGACCTGCCCCACTCCTGCAGCAGCCAGCAAAAAGGGACATTCCCTGAAATGAGAGGTGCAAGCAGGAGGAGGTGGGAGAGGGATTCCCTCTGCTCCCCCCTGCCCTCAGCAGCCTCTGCACTAAAAGCAGCCCAGCTTCATCTACCAAAGCCTGAGGGGAACGAGCGGCTGAGCTGTAAACAGAGGTAAATGAATCCTTCAGGGAATCGGTCCAAGAACCGCGAGCTCCAAGGGGCTGGAAGGCAGCCCGAGAGGGTGGCAGATCCCGCGCTCGCTCCAAGCGCACACATGCTCTCATGGCCCCGGAGAAAGTTTAATTTGCTGCAACTGTTTCAACAAAGCCAAAGCTCCGGTAATGCTGTTACACACTGAAATCACTCAGTGGGAAAGAGCAGAAAATGCTGTGGGCGCAGAGGAACCCCTTGGCTGTCATCAGGCACCCAGACCAGCCTTGGCACCTGGACTTTGTAAGAGAGAAGCAAGGAAAACCTCCAAAAGCCCCTGAACCACCCCAGAGCACTTAAAATATTGTGTGCCAAACCAGTCTCTTAATTTAGTATGGGAGGGCTGAAGGGGTAAGAAAATATGGAGAGGCTTCACATAATGTCCTGGAGAGTGTTTAAAGAAAAGAGGTCAGAATCTTAGAATATCCTGAATTGGAAGGGACCCACTAGGATCATCAGATCTGACTCCTGGCCCTGCACTGACCCTCCCCAGGAATCACACCATGACCCCTGAGAGTGTTGTCAAAATGCTCCTGGAGCTCTGGCAGCTTTGAGGCTGTGTTTGCTGCCCTGGGGAGCCTGTTCAGTGCCCCACAGCCTGTCCCTGGTATCCAGCCTAACGCTGCCTCCCCCAACAGAGCAAAGAGCTGATGCTGAGTGTAGTTTTTGGCCAAAGAATGAGGTTTGCATGAGGACAAAGAGGTACCTTTTGTCATAGTCACATCCTCTGACACCAGGGTCTGAGCACCCTGCCTGGAGTTCCTTTACACCCACTCCTCATCCCTCTCACCTGTGCTACAAGCAGAGGCATCCACATATCCACGGAGACACAGGTTTGGGCTGGCAGGATGTCGAGGGCTGCTCTCTTCCCTTCTCCTCCTCCAGCTATGGCCATTCTGCTCAGCCAAACCACCCCATCCAGCTGATGCTTCCCATCTGGTGCCTGTCTGACCCACAAAGGTGCCCAATTTGTATCTGCTCAGATGATGGCTCTCCACCCTCAGTGCCAGGCACTGCCTGGACACAGCTAATTCACAGCAGGTTGTTCTGCTGCACTCTCTGGACACAGATACAGTTATCTGAACCAGTTTGAATCACATTTTCTGCCTTGCTCCAGCTAGTGGAATTTCTTACACCAGCCTTGCTGCCAATATCCCAGTGTAACAGCTCCAGCTAGAAGAGTTCATTGGACCAGGACTTCTTGAGGGGGCCAGGGGAACTCCAGTAATTCTGCACCATCCTCACCATCCATCCCTCTCCCTGCATGACATCCTCAGCTAGGCTGAGTCAGCCGTACACAGGCCACATGCTGAATCACAGCAGGAGCTGCTGAGAGCTAAAAATAATCCTCTGGGGTTTTTTGGTTCTCAGGTTGTTAAACTGCTCGCTTCCCCTTCTCAGGTCACCACAAAGCTGCTTGTACACACACCCCCAGCACTGGGGAAAGGAGCTGTAAGGGGAGGGTGTGAGTGCTGCCCACCACCACCACCCTGCAGACTTCAGAGACCTGCCAGAGCTTCCCCTTACAGCCCTGGCTGTTGGGGTTTGGAGCAGGCTTTGTGCACACCTCACTCCCAGGGTGGCCACAGCCAGCACGGTGTCAAGCAGCAGCACCAGAGCCAGCCAGGCAAGCAACCCTCTGAAAGCCCAGCAGCATGCCAGGGATGTGTGTCAACACCTATTCTGCACCTTGCTTCTCTTTCAGCTGGCTAAGCTGCTACCTCAATAGGGAGCAGCTTCAGCCAAGAAAAACAAGCATTACCTTACATTCCTGGGCTTGTTTGTCATTATCATGATGCTCTGCTCTAACTGGGAGGCCGCATTATGCATCATGCTGATACTTCCACATAATAAGCTACATGTGTAAATAGGCTCCGCTATTTTGAGTTGAATAGCTAACAAATGAGCAAGCATAAACTCCCCAGCCCGCCACACTCCTGTTTAACTGATGCAATGGGTGCCTTTATGCATCCCGAAGGTGAGGCATCCATCACTCTCACAGCGCGAGCGGCTTCTGCATCACTGTCACAACCCAAATAGCCCAGCTCTGGCTGCAGCCAGCACAGGCATTCTGGAGGGTAAGGCTGGCACTGCCGGCTCCTCCATGAGCCTCAGACCTAAAACTGATGTGATGTTCCCCCTACATCATCATTACTGTGGTTGCTGTGGAGGCTTGGTGTGGATTCAGCTGTGCTGAGTATGTCTCCTCACACTGGGAGGGAAATGTGGGGTGTTGGGAGGGTGTTTGATCCGAGCAGGTGTCCCATGGGACACTCTGGCTCTGGATTAGACCATGGCAAGGATCACATAATGAGCCCCTATGAATTTCTGAGCCCTCTCCTGCTGCACAGCTTTCCCACTCTATTGAACCTTCTGCAAACGGTGTTTCCTTCACCACAGCTCTAACTCCTTTTGTATTCCCTAATTTTCTTCCATAGCCTGTATTATTATCTATTGCAAGAAGAGTTATTTAAGAACCTTTGGGCTATAATGGGCTTGGCATTACAGGAAAATAAAGCAGCTCTCCAGGAAACTCGTGCTGATTTCAGCCTTCCCATTTACGCCGTGATGCATCACACTGTGCTCTAATGTCTCACTAATCTGCAGCTCAATCTGCTGTTAAACAGGCTCATGATGCAGAAGCCGCTCACTAAGGTTGCTTGATATTCATCTGTTGATTGAATCATTTGCTTCTTGTGATTTGCAAATGCGCCAAAGAGCCAGAAGCCCTTTTTCTTCTAGAAAAGTTAATTGGATCAGCATCCTGCTCTGGCAGGTGGCACCCGCTCCTTCCCAGGCTTCCACTGACTCCCCCACGGCAGAGAGGCCACCCAGCAGGATGGGGCGCTGGGATTAAGGACACCACAAGGGACAAATTCCCCAAGAAACCAACCTCTGCTAGAATTAAACACCCGTTTGTTTTTTTTTTTTGCAGAGGCCCCGAGCAGCCCGTGCAGGGATGCTCCTACCCTGGAGTGATGCGCTGTCCCTTCAGCCTCATTGCAACACAGGTATCCAGCAGCGGGGCTGGCCACCCACAAACCTTGTTTCTAGACATTCCCTGCAATGAATTTGCCCTGCCATACTTTCATCTTTCTCATTTTTGAGAGCTACCCTTCAGCAGCAGCCCCTTTGGACCCATCCCACCTGGTTATTCAGTCACAGCCACTCCTTCTGCAGCCTGCAGATGAAGGCCCTCGAGCACCACTTGGTTTCAGCTAGTTTTTCATACTCCAGCATGCCACACACCATTTGATATCTTCCTCAATAATTAAGTGGATAGTGCCATTGTAAAAGAAGCCCTGGATGACATTTCTATGGGGCTTCCAAAGAACTGAGATCCCAAGCGAGGACATATCAAGCACCAGGCCTGCAGGGCTGTGATTATCTGGCTGTAAATAACACCTCGGAATATATGGTTTATTGTGGTGATAACACACATTTTGTAGGTTACATAAATTGGAGCAATCCTGCTGACAGAGGAAAAATAGTGGTGTGTGTGATGGTTTCCTCTGGTTGCTAGGAAATAGAGTTAGTGCTGGGTCCTTACATGGCTCGGTGCACACTCGTGACAGATGATGGATTCGGCACATGTGTGGAGCCCAGCCTGTTAGCAAGCCCTGACTGAGGGGAAGGCAGCCACTCAGTGACAGCAAGATCCATTTAACCAAAATATATGCATTTTTCATTAAGAGAACTACATTTGTTTGCCCAAGGCATTTAGGGAAACGTAAGCAAAGAATAAAGTTAGATCTGAAGAGACAGGTGGTCCATGCAGGCGGACCCAGAGCAGCTACACAGATGCACAAGATGGGCTGTGGTAAGGATTTTAACACCTGCCCAAATCCCTAATGTGAACGAGCTGTGATTTTTCAAAAATGGGCTTTTATATCAATGCAAAGCCCACAGAGCCCAAAGGTCCCCTCCCTGCCACAGGGGCATGGCTGTAAAGTTCCTTCCCCTTCCCCTCTCCTCGGTTTGTGGGGTTATATTCTGTTGCATCAAGAAGCTGAGCCTGGTTTCTGCTTCTGCAAATGTTTGCTAAAGCAAATTGCAGTTTGTTCTATTGGTCTCATGCTCCAATTTGCTTGAAATAGCGCAGCACTTGGTCAAAGGGCATGGAAAATGGCCAGAACCTTCTTCTTTGAATATTTGTATATATAAATAAATATATATATATACACACACGTGCACATAGACACTGTAAGGTCAGCTAGTCTCTCCCCCTCCCTCAAGGCAGGCACAGATTTACCACCCAATCCCCAGATGCACCTCTAACCTGTTTTTTACTATGGCAAAGCTCAATTATAAAGGCAATGTTAAACCACACAGTTTAAAATAAAGCAAACAATTGGCATGATTACAGCTATGCCCTGCCCACAGACAGGGGGTTTCATCCACAGCCAAGGGAGCTGATCTGGCTTCTGGTGTTGTTATTGCTGATATTATAGTGTTGTCCCATCAGGACAGCTCTGTGACCAGCTGCTCTGCAGGCACAGTACTGGCCTTTGCTTTTTAGAGTTAGTAAATTCTGCTAAGAGATGTTCCTAGAGTGATCCAGTCTCTCTTCTGCTCTCACCAAAACAAATGGGACATCCTCTGCCAAATTCAGCAAAGCAATGTCAGAGGAAATAAAACAGGGTTAGCAGGGTTGCAGACTCTTATAATTAATTATTTGGCACAGACCAATGGCGTTTTCTTGAGGAGAATCTGAAGGAATTGCCAGAGTGCAAAGATACAGGTGTTTCCTGAATTTTGGGTGCTCTTTGGTGCTAAAGTCCTTGGTTTTGGATAACCCCCAGAGCAGGCACTGCCCCACGTGCAGGATGCAGCAGCTACAGGCTGTGTTTGGGCTGGGATGGAGGCAGAGGATGGCTAAGTGCTCTCTTCCCCAGCTCCAGAGGGTTTCTCTAGCTCATCCCCAACCAGCATTGGATCTCCTGAGCTCAGTGTTGGGCTGATGCTGCCAGTGGGACTCAGCCCCACGCCAGCCCGACCAGCCACACGCTGGGAGGTGGAAGCAGAGCCCATTTCTACAGCCTGATAAAAATGTAATTTAATCCCAGCCATAGAGAACACTTCCCTAAGCCTTTGAAAGGCCTGCTAATCCTTGATTTACCCTCAAATCTTGAAATTCTCTTAAAGAATAAAGGAGCAGCTTTGTCTATCTAGTGCCTCTGTGCCTAATGAGGTTATTAAGGCGTATTAGCATGCACAGAAGAACATTCTCTCCTGACTTTGGCACAGCGGAGTTCAGGGCTTTTGTCTCCCTTAATCCAAGTCCTCCAGCTCTGCTGCTGCCCCCAGCCCTCAGTGCCATGAGTTTGTCCCTGCTTTTGGCAGAGATGGCCATCACTCCACTCCCAACAGCAGTGGAGAGCTCCCTAATGCAGCTCCACATGGTGCTTTTGCTCTTATGCCTTCAGATGCTTCTGAAGAGCACACCATGCCTTTTCCCACATGGCTGGAACACTGAGGACATCCCTGAGCCTACATGTATATCCTGGGGTCTACCATCTGACTCAGAAATTTATTTAATTTTTGTTTCAAGCAGAGATCATTCCATTTGCACAGAAAGGACGCTGGTTTTGTGTATGGACATGCACCAACCCAGCAGCCCTAAACCCTTCAGCAAAGCAAGGTCACCTCCTTTAGCACAGAGAAAGCAAGAGCCTGGTTGCTGCCCAGCATCAGGACAGGAGGACAACACAAATCCACATTTCTGGCCTGCCTTCATTTCCCACAAGAGCCATATGGGAAAGGGAATGTGCCTAAATAGCTGGGGGCTCGAAGCAAGCTTTTGCTCTCAGCTGGAGTGAGACATATCACTTCCCCAGGATGCACTTTTAAAGACGAAAACCTTTGCCAATGTTATGCTTTATAATGCAATGATTTTCATAACAGCCCACCATGGTTCATCAGCATGCAGTCTGGCACGGGATCACCATTCCCTTAAAGCACCCAAACGGGCTGCAAGAGGTGCAGGAGAGGACAGACACAGGATCTGGTTGGGTTTTCAAGCAATCCTTGCAGCAGCCTCAGTGCAGCTCAGCCTTGCTCAGAGAGAAACTCAGATGTGCCTCTGCTGGGTTAATGGTTGGACCCAATGATGTAAAAACCTCTGAGATCAATCTTACATCCACTTTTACATCAGCCTTACACCCACTTTTACATCAGCCTTACACCCACTTTTACATCAGCCTCAATCATTCTACAGTCCCTTTCCTGCCCTGGACTAGAACTGAGCAACCACACCTCAGCACCCCAGCCACAGTGGGACCTCCCCAGCCAGCCTGGGACCACCCCATATCAATAGGATTTGCTTCATTTTCAGCAAGAAGCTTGACAGCCTGTACTTATCTCTGTTTACAGTGGCCATGGTTAAATAACTACCTAAAAATTCAGGTTAGCAGCCTTAATAATTTTACCATTAAGAAAGAAAATGAGTTGCAACACAGACTCCCCCAGAGAGCCAGGTCTTTGGTGAAGCCCCTCTAAGGTGCTGCCAGAGCTGCTCAGAAGCAGCACGGAGGTGTCACCCCACCAACATCTCCTGGCAAAGCCTATTTGGGATGTTCCTATGCACCAAAAGCAGAGACAAATTTTCTCCTCCTTTTCAAAAATCCAGCTCATTTCAGTGATGGGATTAACAGAGCAAGGCTTGCAGGCTGTGGCTGGGATGGGCATGGATGGGGTGTGAAGGTGGGGAGCAGGGAGCAGGCAGTGTCCCTGGAGCAATCCCTGGCACTGCAACCCCTGCACACACACCCCACCCTCCACCACTCCTGCTTTTGCACTGGGAGGGCATTTTGGGAGGCAGGAGAGGGAAATCAGCTGCAGAGCTTCCTGCAATCAAATCCTTGCTCCTTACCAAAGAGCAGGATTATTTTGAAGCCAGGTGAAGTCCCCAGCTCAGCTGGATCTTGTAGCAGCAAGGGAGGGTGAGGTGGAACCAGCCCCTGAGGTATAAACTCCTGGGAGAAGCGTCCTCAGGAACAAGGGCTGAGGGGGGGCTGGAGCAAAATCCCAACATTCTAACCCCCATCCTTGGCTTCACAAGAGCTGGAACGTGCTATCCAGCACAGTCTGGCACAGAGCCCCACGAAGGCTTGAGCAACTGGGAGACAACGTTCCCTGAGGGAATGAGGAGATTTAACTTTTGTAGCACAGCAAGCATGCAAGCCCAGGATCTCGGGGGAATAAGAAAGATATGTCATTTCATCACTGCTCTTGGAACGAAGACAAAAAACCAAAGGAAAACAAAATAGAGCACCCCCTGGGATCCATAAAGAGGAAACTAAAAATATGATAAATAGGCTGGATCATTATTTTCTGAGGATGACATATTGCAGCTCATGTTATATATCTGGATTCCTATTGTCACTAAGGATAAAAATTTTGGCACGAAGCAAGTCAAAGAGAAAACTTTAATTTCTGCCATTCCACAAACTAATAAATACTGGTAAAGAGCCATCTACTAAAAATGTAAGCCAGAAATTCCAGGACAAGAGAGGAAGAGGACACCACCAGCTTTCCTCACCAACCTCAGGCAAAGGGTTAAGCAAAGGTATAATTCACCAAGTTAGCTTGAACATTAGGAGAAGCTAAGAGAATTGCAAGATCAGAAAATAACTGCAAAGTGTGTAAAGATAATCATAAATCCAGGGGAAATAATACAGGCTAACAAATGCTCAGGGGATTATGCTAAAACACCTTCAGGTTTTATAATCAGGCAGGAAGAGTGGCCACGTACCCACTGCAGCAGGTTAGCTCCTGCTGAGGGGGACACTGTGGCCTGCAGTGGGATTTACCCATGGAAAATACTCCCAGAGGAATCTGGAGATAAAACCAAAGAGTGGAAAGCTGAGTAATATTAAAAATAAATTGGGAGAAGGCAGAAAGCTGGGATTCTTCATGCAGTTTTAAAGGCACAACAGCATAACAAGAGCAGCAGCTGACAGAGATGGGAAACCCCTCTTTTAGAGTTGCTTGGCACCAGGCGTGAAATCTTCAATTTTAGATATTGGGGAGGAACCTATACATTAGCACATTGTGACAAGATTCCACTACCCTGCTGGCTTTCCCAGAAAATAGGGGTCACAGAGCCAGCCTGCACTCAGAGCTGGGGAATTTTTCCTCATTTTCTCCCTGACTCTGCTAAGTCATCTTGTAGCAAAGTCTCTCTTGGTATAACTGCTGCTCTTTTAACTCTTGAAACCCTGAAATTTGCAAAGGTTATGAATTTGTGTGGATTTTTTTAAGCCCTAAGGCTTAAAGCTCCTTCACATCACCACTCAAGGGGAAGCAAGTGGACTGGGGCAGAGATGGCAGGATGCCCAGCAGCTCCTTTTCATCCTGCCCCAGATTTCACATGGGCTCCTGAGAGATCTGCTGAACATCCAGGAACATGTAACTTCTCAAAACCTGAGATTTTAGCATAGCTGAATGGTAAAATAGACTGAGGGGTTTGGTTTACATCAAGCAGAGCTTGGCGCGCACAGGTTTGGTGCTGCATGTGGGGGTCTGAAGTGCATCTTGAAAAAGCCTGTTCAGAGTGGGTTGGTGTTTTTCCTAGTTCAAACAGCTCTGAGCACCTGATCCCCTCCCAGAACCACTGGCCAGGTGTGATAGGAGCAGTTGGATTTGCAGCTCAGTGGTGGCTGTGCACCAGGCAGGGCTGCAGTTGCCCTGGGCTTTCAGACACCTCCCTGAGCAGCACAAATTCACCCTGAGAAACATCCTGCACACCAGCACAGCCAGGAAACCAAACCACTGGGACACAGCAACCTCAGGTGAGCATTTCTGCCCTCACCAAACACCTCTCAGGTCTGTCCATGTGTGTGTACAGACACACTGCATGTCCAGGGGAGCTTGGAGATGCCAACACTACGTGCTCAGCTGCTTAGACAGACGGGAAGGACTAAACCTGTAAAACTACCTTTTTCTCTCTCTTCTGGTGGTTTTGAAGCTTGGCTTTGCCTGACCATGCATTTCAGGAAGACACTTGGCTAAATACCCACAAAATCCATTTCTTTGATTTCCCCAGACACCACCAGACGCCTCCCATGGGAGATGGGGATGCACAGAACACATTCCCCTCATGTTCCCTCCACAGGACTCAAACCATGTGTTCTGGGTGAGGGAAAAAACCATTTGAGGGCAGGATTTTTATGGAGACCTTTGGATCCCAAACCAGGACACCCTCACAGGTCTCCATAGGAAATCCCACCCTCAAATGTTTTTTTCCTCACCCAGAGCATGTGGTTTGAATCCTGTGATGGGAACATGAGGGAACTCCCAGACCCACTGCACGCTCAGTCCATCCTGGACGTACTGCACAACCTCGTGGAAAATATTCCCGAGTTACAAAATGCCTTTCATCTGCAACTTGGGCAGGAAAGGAGTACCATCAAACACAGAATAACCCTCAAAGTAAAAGTTTTCAGCACAGTTTGGTAGAAAAGAAAAATATGAAAGAAAAAGAGACAACCAACTTCTTAAAGTAGCTCCTGTTTTCAGCCTTCTCCTCCTGCATATTTGAATCAGCCTCTATTCACCCCAGAATCCTGGATTTTAAGAACACACATGTACTACACCAAGCCCTAGCAGGCTCCAGTCAAATTTAATCTGTTAAGTCTTAAAAAAAACACCAAGAAAAAAAAAATCTAACCCCAAACCAGCCCAAGTTGGACCCTTGCATTGAATCTAATACCTGAATAAATCCCTGTGGAGCACCAAGGGAATAAAAAGGCCGAGCAAGATGTGTGTATCCTTTCACTTCATAGCAAAAACACTGCCACTATTCACACTGCACAATCTTTCAGATGATAAATACTGATCCATCCTTCATTGGAAAAACATGGACCTGCAAATTCCACAGGGGTTCCTTTCCAACGCTATGGCCCCATCCTGTCTTGGAATATCTTGTTTTCCTAATTGTACCCATAAAATAAGGATTTGCTCCCTACATAATTAATTGATAGCTATCTATTTCTGGATGATGATCTCACCTTGTTTATGTAGGAAAATTTCCAGAGGGTTCCAAAGACACACACAAAAAGGTACCCACCTCCCCCAAATTATTCCCAGACTTCTCCGGTCTGAACGTATTTATTTGCAATAATGATTGTGGCTTTATGTGAGCAGATGGGCAGCCCCTGAGAGGATGATTTGTTTCCCCTCTTTTCTTACTTCATGACGTACTTTATGATTTCAGCAGGTCAGTGGCTGCCATGTGTTTCTTTCTAATCTGCGAGCGCTTTTCGTTTGCCTCATTCTTGGCAGCCGTCGTATTTACCAAAGAGATCAGACACGGACAGATGATGGCAGAGATCCAGGCTCCTTGAGAGTTCAGCACTTGGATGTTGGCAGCAAATAAAGATATATGGATTGCTGTTGTTGGTTCAAACTTACAGGGGCTTTTTCCCTCATTATATTTCAGTTTATATGTGCACATGTATATATATAGATAGATGTGTGTGTGTGTGTGTGCTTGCACACATGTGTTTTTAAATTCTCTTTGCAGTACTCTGGCCCAGATAGAATACAGATGAGCTGTTATACAAAGAACAAAAGATGTCAACTAGATTACTACCCACTCCTTTTTTTTCTTTTCTCCTCTTCCTTTTTTCCCCCCCTTTCTTTTTTTTATAGGCCTGAGTTGTTATAAATCCTCCATGCCCATTAACCTCTGAACCTCACTGATGATATCTCTTCCGAGCTAAATTGCCTGTATTTCCAGACATTTGTTTGTTCACTTAGAGGTCTATTGGCAGAGGGAGGGGGAGGACAGCCCATCCCTGAATTGGTCTCATGGATTATAAATGAAAATTCTTTCTCTTCTTGTAAGATGATGCTTTGAGACCAGTAGCAAATGGACAGCTTGAGTTTACAAGCCCACAGGCGGAAGTCAACAGCAGAAAGTTAATCACAACGATAACAAAAATATCCCAGCAGCATGGTGGGAGCAATGGATCCACCTCTGTAGGTGGGTTCCACCCAGAAGAAGCCCTGATCTGCTGTCACTGTGCTCTTGCAGCGGCAGAGAGGGGCAGAGAGGGGCTGGGACCCTGCCCTGCAGTGCCAAGGAATGTAAGAATGCAGCAGAGCCCCTGGAGCAGAATGGGGACACGCTCCTGTCTCGGGGGCACTGACACAGGTGGGGCAGTGGGAAAGCTGCAGCGAGTGCTGCCAGGGCTTTTGCTCCCTTTTTTGCCCAGAAATGAGAAACCTGTTCATCCTACAGGCTCTGTCCTTTGGATGGATTTACACGGAGTTCAGCCACCAAGCTACCAAAGGTGAAGCCCTGTGGCTGTCAGTAGCTCCCAAACAGCCTCCAGCAGGACCTACCATGCAGTTTTTCAGTAAACATGGCCTCAGCACCTCCAGGAGGCCTAGCAGCTCATTGGAAACATGCTGAACAGCATTTCCAGTATCCTGACTTTAAAATAAAACCTTGGAAGCAGCAAGTGTGCTGGCATTCCCAACGCAGATCTCCTGCCTTCGTTACTGTAACATATATTTAAACTTTTAGTTCCAAAATAACATCTTACTTCCATACATCATTATATTCATTTAAGCAAGGCTTCCATCTGAGCCAATTCCTCAGTCTTTCCTGCTCACCATGGGTGTGGGCCTCTGAATGCTGTGGATATTTGGAACAGGAGTGCTTTCCCAGATCCTCTGGCCAGTTACACCCCCCTCCCAGCCTTTACATCGAGGGCATCCTCCACCAGCCACTGGTGACTTCTGGAGACTATCCCCAGCTTTCTGATCCTGTCTCCTGGTTCACTCTGCTCCCTGGGAACAAGGACAAGCCTTCCACATGAGATACTCGTGGATAATCTGGGGGCTCTTCTGCCTGGGGTTTGTCACACCCTGCTGTGACCCACAGCAGAGGCTTCCCAGGTAATTTCCATGCCCTGGTTCCAGCTCCTACCTCCTTCTCTGGACCAGGCAGTGGGCCAGAGCCCAGAGCTGCAATGAGAAGTGTGGGTTATGTACCCACCATAAATGCATGTACAACCTGCTGTCCTCACAGCTGCAGCAGGGACAAACATCAGCCCAGAAAGGAATCCAACAATCTGGGGTGGGGTTTTACATAGCAGAGGACAGGAAGCTCCACCAATCCATGGTTTTCCAGATCATTCACGATGTTCCTGCTTTCTCAGTAACAAATCCTGATTTCCATGGCAACCCTCACATGCTTTGGTACATGGTACTTTTTGCTTATGTGGAGCACTGTTCCCACTTGCTGGGATGACCAAGCTCCCCAAAGAGCCAACAGAGAGATCCCAGCACAAACAGTTCACCCTCTCCATCCTCCTGTGCTGGATGTGTATTTGCACATTTCCCTCTGCCTTGGACAGGATGGCATCACCAGGATTTACCCCACTGTCTTCTCCCTATCCAAGAGCTCATTTAACTTGGCCGTGGTTTCTATTTTAATCCCACACAGACATTTTTGGAAACACTTACTAAACCATTAACACATTTATATGAAAGGAAAGCTGGTGATTAGCATTTCCCCTCCCCCCCACACACCCATCCTTTCTTTTTGTGTCAATTTTTTGGCTCAGGGGCTGCAGCAGAACGTGGTTACAGCCATGCATACAACTCCAGTGGGTGTAAATTCCTTCATGACATAAACTTGAGTTACCTCTACCTTGTTTTGCTCTTCCTCCACTTCTATTCACACTGTTCCACCAACACTCCTGTGCTTGGAATAAGAGGAACATCACGAGCTTTACCCGAAGCTCAGAGACCAATGTGGGATCTTCACCTGGGTTCAGCGTGGGTTTTTTAGCAGCCTGTGTGAATGGTCCATTAAAACACTTGATTTGCCTGGTCTAGCCCGGATGTGTCTCCTTTCTACACCTTTTGAGATGTTTTTATAAGCAAGAATGACTTCCAATATAAAGCAGCAGCAATTAGTGCATTTATTTATTTTACTGTAATTCACACCACGGCATTGGCAGTCTCTGATGGCCAAAGTGCAGAATAAATAAACAAAGTCCACTTGAGCTGTCTTAGATTTCTCCCATATGATGGGTCAGAGGAAAATGAAGGCTGCTGGGGGATCTCTGGCCACATGAGATGGTGTGTGCAAAGATGTAACCAGCAGGGCTGCAAATCAGCACAGAGGAGAGGGATGGAGAGTGATGCTAAGGAAGCACAGCAGCTCAGAGCTGGGGAGGAGCCCCAGAGAGCTGCAGCAGAGCCTTCTCCTGGTTGAAAAGCCTTTCTGACTTATTTTCCAGCTCCATGGTTTTTCTTCCCTGCACTGAAGTCTCATTTGACACTTCCTAGCATTGATCAAGGAGCTGCATTCACCGTGAAGATGGTACCCAAGACCAAGGAGTCACAGGAGTGACCCAGGTGCTGCATCAGAAGACTGCAGAGGAGGGCATGACGTGAGGGTCTCCCCAGAACAAGAGCACCAGTGTTTCACTGGGAAAGATAACTCTGAATATATCCCACATCTGGGCAAGGATGCCAAATTTATCACCTGTGAACTTGGAATAATGAAGTTATGTTGCTTCCAGGTGGGGTTTGACCTTCTTCTGACTTTGTGGGCACATAGAAGTTTCCCAGTAGAGGTTCAGGCAGGCCACTGGGGACTGGATTCCCAACAACAGTCTTGTGTCACTTAGCTGCCTTTCATAGTTTAAAGTTCCTCCAGGTCCTGCTGGACATGGGGCTGGGACAGCCCCAGACCTCTGCTTCCACTACAAAAACCTGGCTTTTCTTGGACTTCTGTCTGCAAATTAAACATCTGATAAAACAGTATCTACCCACATCTCTTGATCTCTTGATATTAGCACTCGCCCAAGATGTCACCCTGCTATTTTCAGGAGAGACACATCACACTCAGAAGCATCACAGATGTTCATGCAAGACAAAAACCATAACTCTAACATGAAAGATTCATCCACATAGTCTTTTACAGTTCTGAGACATCTTTGTTGCATCCAATTTTCCCCCTGAATTTGATGTATATTAACAGGAGAGTGGGAAGACGTGTTGCCATATAAAGCTTTTTCTACTTCCTCTGCTTTCTTCAGGGAAGAATCTAATCATTGCTGAGACAGCAGAGCCATCAGGATGGAGCAGGGAGGGAGTTACCCCCCTCCTTATGGGTCTGCACAAGGCAGCAGGGCAAACCAATATATAGATTAAAAACTCAAGGCCTTTCACTTGACTTACAATGGCTACAAGAATAAATAAAAGCCAACTCATTTTGTAGAAAGCAGATTTCAATATCTGTCATTTGCTCCTGGCCCTGGAAGGCCTGGACTCTCACCTGAATCTTTTGAAAAGCTGTTCCCATGGTGTTACACTGGGAAACAGCTTCCCACCTTCCCCAAGATGTGTCCCTTGACACTGGCTGAAATTTCACATGTACCAGCGATCCTCAGAGCCACACAGGCAAGGAAGGACCACTCCAGGAGCTGAACCCCAAGGAAGAGGTGTAAACCTAAGGGCCACACAAGAAATTGTAGCTGCTTCAGGCATTCAGAGATGGGTCAGCTGATGTCAGCTGGAGATCTGCTCTGTTTAGATGAGAGGCAGTGAAGCAGCCAGCAAGTTCTGCTGCAGCCAGGGCTGGCAGACCCTTGTCATAACCCATTTCCTAGGCAGAAAGGAGCCAGCTTTGCACCAGTGTTCAGAGAAATGTGGGAGATGGGTCTGTGTGGCCTCCATCCACATGCCAGGCCCCAGACGACAGGAAGGAATCTCATGAGCTGCAGAACAAAGACAGAGGTTGGGTTTTGGAGGTGGAAGCCCTTGGTGTGTTACCAGCTGCAGGTGGCCACCACATGAGCGAGGGAAAACCCCTGCGAGGGGAGCGATGACAGGTCCACAGCCATGAGCAATTTTCTCCAAGATGCACTTAGGCATCTGCTCTAGATTAACATTGTTTTACTTAAAATGAGCATTTGGGAGATATTTAAGCAGGTAAGTGGCTGCACTCAAGAATAAGGAAGAGGCATTGGAAAGCAGATGTGGGGACACTCAGCAAGTTGGATGAAGTCAGTGCCATCAGCGAGATGAACACCAGAGCACCCTGTGGGCTGTGTCAGGGGACACAAAGAGCAGCAGTGGCCCAGGTCAGCAGCACAGGATACAATCACTGCAATAAAATGCTGAGTAGTGAGAATTGTGAGAGTTCTGAAGAGCTGCAATAAAAAGGCTGAAAGTTGTTGGACTGCTTCAGCTAGAAACTGTGAACCCTGGGCTTTATCACTTGGAAAGAAGAGTCCTTTGTTTTTATGGCAGGATAACAATGCACGTGGCTGGCTCTCTGTAGTTAACAGGCTTTTGCCAGCTCAGCCTGGCTGGGAAGGGGTCACGAGCCAATGTACTCAGCCCTTGCTTCCCCCAGTGTTCTGCAATATCTGAGTTTATTTTTAAAGCCCTGTTAAAATAGCCCAAATTAACAACTACGGCATTCAATCTCAGATAATACCCAAATACAGCCAATAACTACGCAGATGAGTGAACCAGACTCAGGTAGGGGAGAGGACAGCTTCAAAGGCTGAGTGGTAGACACATGCAAACACCTAATAAATATGACAAAAATCCCATTAAACCAAGAGGAGCAGACTTGACCTTGAGGCTGAGGAAGCAGAAGGAAGCCACTCACGTGGCTGAGGCAAAGGGGATGTCAAAGCAGGAGAGGAGTTTCCTGAGGGCCAGCACTGAGCAGTGACAGAGGCAGCAGCAGAGCTTGTCCTCAAAGCCCAGAGCAGGTTTGCTCCTCTGCAGTGCCCAGCCAGAAGCCATGAGTCAGGCAGCCGTGTGCAGACAGGTAAAGCCTCAACTTTCTGCCCAAGACAGAACTTCAGCCTGGTGAACTCGACACAAGCAGGTGGGTCTGGGCCTGCAGAAACTCTCATAGAATGGTTTGGGTGGGAAGGGCCCTTAAAGATCACCTTGTTTCAATACCCCAGTCATGGGCAGGGACAGCTTTCAGCAGGCTGCTCAGAGTCCCTTCAGTTTTCATCACCACCTATCCCCCAGCAGTAACACCCCTTAAATTCCCCCTGCAAAACCCAACTCTGCCAGCACACGTAGAGCCAGTGACTGCAGTGACAGCCAGCAGCTCCTGCACAGTTTTCTAATTGCCCCAGCCTCAACCACAGGACATGGATGACAATCCCAGCCTGCTCTTTCCAGAGGCCAGAGCACAAAGATTTCACATACATGTCCTAGTTCAGGCTTTCCTCTCATTTCTTTAAGAGACTTAATGCCTCCTGTGCTTGGATTCCAGGATTTTAATGGGTTTAGCTCTGTTTCCCACTTTCCTGCTCTGCATCTAGTACTTCAGCCCATAAATCTCTGCAAACACACAGCACAAAAACAGATAAGGAAAGCTGTAGAGCCATAAAATATGCTGGAAAGAACCAACATAAAATCCATCCAATACAAGGTTTATAACCAAGGCAAGAAGAGGCAAAGAAAGCCAGATTAAGCCTTGCTGTCAGTTTAAGTAAGTTGCAGAAAAGGTGCCATATGATAGCTTAATTAAGCCACAATAGATCTTAATCGATGATGATCACTCTGCTGATGGAAAAGCTTCAGAAGAACAGATGAAAACAGGACAAGCCAAGTTTGGGATATTTTCTGCAAATATGGTGCTGTACTAATAGCTGAGATTCCCCCCTTCTCAGCTCCCACATCCCTGTACACCTCTCCTCTACCAGGGAGGAGCATTTAGGAGGGATCTGATGGACCCATCTCCTTTAAGGGCTGTGTAAATGCCCATCCCATTAACCATCCCCTGGTACAGCGTGCATGCAAAACCTCACAACGCATCGCCCTCGGCATCTGTGCAATGATGACACAATTAACATGAATAACTATTCCACTCCATAGATTTAGTCCTTTTCCTCTGGGTAATTAAGATCTTCCTTCCCCTCCCCAACACTCATTTCAAATCCTCAAGGGTAATATGCAGTCAGCTGATTTTACATTTATCTCCGTTCTATTTGTTTGACACATTTCAAGCAAGCTCCACAAAGCCAAAACCTCCTGCTCGTTAATAACATTCACATCACCTCCTTCTTAGCTTCTTTAACATGCTGCTTTTATTTGGTCTAATTGCAACTCTCAGCATGATTAATCACAACATTTTTGTGGGGAGCTGGGGAATTTGATATCCCCGTCCTCATATGGATCTGATCACAGTCGTGCTGAGAGTCCAGGCACACTTCCTGCAGTCTCAATGTAAAAGCTGAGTGTCAAACAGCCCTCCTTGCCCCTGCACACTCATTACCAGTGCTGCCACATTCACCCAAGTCCCAAACAGGGATAAAAGATTGAAGGTGGATAATGTGATCCCATCCTGGGAAATAAAGTTTTCCTCTTACAAAAGCCTCCTTGCAGGTAGGCTCCCTTCTCAATTAAACCTCCAGACCTTCATCATTTACCAGGTAGAATCATAGAATCATTTAGGTCGGAAAAGAGCTTTAAGACTATCAAGTCCAACAGCAAAAAGCTAGCAGGGAAGTTGGAAGTTTAAAGAGCTAAAATTACACCCAGGAGGACCCTCAGTTCGAGGGGCTGAGTCTCTCTGGAGAAAGACTGCAGAGATGGTAAGAGGCACAATGGAGAACAAGCTCAGAATTCATCTGAGTTAATTTTTCTTACATGCAGAAGTACAATCACTACCAAAACTCCTCATACCAAGTTTGATTCTTGCAACAGTTACAGCTTTGAATTTAATTTTTTTTCATTTTGCAGTGCTACCAATGAAAAGTTTTTAAATCAGCAGTCTTAGAATATCAACCTTATAGAATTCAGCGTCAAAGCTCCAATGGATTTTAAGGAAACATAAAGAGCATCGGTGTACGTTTCTGAAGCATCATCTGGAGGTCACACATTAATATTTGATGGTGACACAACCTTGTCTCCCACTGGCAGGAGCAGCAGGACTGTGGTTTGCTTCTCCACTAGAGGCACAATCTTTCCCAGTTAACCAGTGATGTAGTGTCTCATCCACTTTCCAATTTACCAATCTCTCTTCCTGCCCCAAAATCAGCCGGGGAAAGGCCCAGGCTGTTTCCCAGGAGTGAACTTTCCTTCTCCCTTTCCTCCCATCGAGGCAGACTGTCAGAGCAGATGAAAATCACCAACAGCCTCTCCTACCCACTGCTCTCCCAGGCTGCATATTCTCCACATCATTTGCTTTGTAAAGCCCTTTAATTAATCGGCAAAGGCCCACTGATTATCACCTACTCAGAAAACACCATTTGAAAGCAGGGAATTAACTGCAGGCTCCAACTCTAACCCAGAGTTTCATCCTTTTCCCGATGATCTCCTACAAGTGCTATTCCCCTTTCGGTGCTAGAACAGATGTTATCACTTGGACGCTGAAAGGCTGAGAAAGCCAAGAGCTAAACACGGGGTTAGGGATGCTGTGTGAAGGGGGAAAGGACCTTTTGATGAGAGGCAGAAGATGGAGCAGGTCGTGTCCCCCATATCACACACGTGGAGGGGTTCTGGGGCTACATGGGCAGGGATTTCACAGACAGGGAGCTGTGAGCTTCCCACGGATGGAGCTGCCTGGTCACCAATCCATAAAACATCCCTGCTCCAGCCAGCAACCACCGACAGGGTGAAACCTGCAGGACCACAACAGCAGAAGGTGATAACTGTGTGATAACAGGATATGATGCTCCTAAAACCCTCCACCTGAAATCTCTGGTTGTTTACTGAGCATTTTTGACACATGCACATCTGCAGGTCTCTGTAGCTCTGACAACAGGCTGCAGGTGAAACGGAGTTTCTGGGTGTGAGGTATTCACCCAGCAAAGGCCTCCAAAAAGAAAATGGGAATACAGAAAAGCCCCCCAGAGCACAGGGCAGCCCTGCCAAAACCAACACCTCACAACTTCTCACTTTTCTCAGCTCATCTCTGTTCCGATGCTTTTTCCAGATGCCCAGACTCAAACTCCTCCCCACTCCCACCGGAGCTTTAGCTGTGACAAACATCCCTGGAAATGCATTGCTGCTCTGGAATCACAGTGTTTTATTTGTGTTTGAGTTCCTTAAGGAAAAAAATACTTTATTCCCCCAAATACTTTTAAAACCCCATCTAAGCCACCATTAACATTCTAAAATACTGTTAAATTACATTTTCACAGGTACACACTGTCATGCTCTGGTACCATTAGCCGGAGAAATGAAAGCTTTATGGATCCTGTCTCACTTCTACTAAAATAAATTCAAAATATCTACAAACACGTTAACCAACATTATCTGACTAAGATGAATAAAAGGGATCTGTAATTGCAATTTATTATCCAACCACACTCTTCCTCCAAGCTGCCCAGGGACAGCAGGAGCCAGGGATCTTCTGCTGATGCAGGAGATGCAGTAGAAGTTTTTGCATACACACAGAGGATTGCAGGTCAGTGTCTGTACAAGCTCATCTCACCATCCCCATCACTCACAGCAAAAAAAACCACCCTCAGAGCAAAGGGGGAGAGAACGAGACAAGGCTGGGAGTTTTCTCCCCGCT
The DNA here is from genome assembly GCF_001522545.3 of Parus major. NCBI lineage: Eukaryota > Metazoa > Chordata > Aves > Passeriformes > Paridae > Parus > Parus major. The sequence continues at coordinate 16,870,530 of NC_031781.1, forward strand.
GTAACGTTACGCTACGCACAGTCAGAAAATCTATCAAAGCACTCGCCTGTTTCAGCTTTTAATGTGCTTAATATAGACTTCTGAGGAGTCTCTCCAGTTCAGACACAGCTGACTCGAGAGCACAGCGTGAGCGTTACTCACAGGCAGCTTTGGATCTCAGCAGTAGGCACGGAGCAGTGTGGGGCACAGCTGCCAGGCAAGTCCTTCTCCTGCCACCTCCCCAAAGGCTCCTCTGGCCCCAGAGGGAGGGACACAGCGTGCCCTTGCTCTGGCACACACCAAACACCCCTTTCTGCTGATTTTTATCTCCTCTAATAACTCAGTCAAGCGCATTCTCAGGTGAGTCGTGCCTGGAAAAGAAGCAGCAGAAGGGACAGCCCTTACAGCTCAGTGATGGCAGATTTGCCACCAGGTGCTTGGTGCTGCATGCTGCTGTTCAAACAATCTAAACACATCCTAAGGAGACACCAGGAACCATTCTTCCCTGGATAAACACCAGGGCCAGAACAGATACAGATCACTGAGAGCATTTCCTCATGGAAACCCACAGATCACACACCAAATTCAGCCTTCTTCAGCTCAGCACGAAAAGAACCCAAACAAAACACTCAACACTTCCTTCCTCAGCAGCATCAACCAGCCCACGGGGGGCTTCTGGCAGATTTGGGATGAGGAAACCCATGAGCAGCATCTGTTTCTCACTGCTGGAGATGTGCACCATGCCCAGGGTGGCACCAGCATCAGGTGAAGTAGTTTGTGAGAGGGAAGGGGGATGGCAGAGGCAGTGGAATACACACGACCCTCGAGCACCTCTGCAGGGAAAACAGGCTGTTATCCCCTGTCCCAGCACACATCAGGCATTCTTGGCCTTTTGTGAAATACAGGAAAATGAGAAGCAACTCCCACAATAAGTGCTTGAACCAAACCTCTCTGGTTTTTTTCTGCACAGGTCAGAACTTTACCAAGCAGCAGAACCACAGGCGCTTTCACACCAACTTGGCCCAGCATTTTATCGGGGGTCCCCAGGGAGCTTGTATTGTTTGCTCCATCCTGGCACACGTTCAGACTGTCCATCCACAGCGACTCACCTCCCTCCTCTTCTCTTCCTGCCCAGTTCAAAGGAAGTTGCATCTTCCCAGCGATTAGCACATCAGACAGTCCTTTCTGTGCAGCTTCTTCTCTTATCAGTAGCCCATTTCCTAAAAACAAGAACGGGGAGTGAGGAGGGGGGAAGGAAAAAACCCATCTGCAAACTACAATCTGGTTGTTCTCCGTTGTCCTTAAAATATTAACTCGACATTGACATACTGGAGTGCTTGCTGCATGAAACCTGCTGCGATTTGGGATAACCAGGACATTACAGAGGGCCATGAATCAACTCAACTACACAGGCTTCAAGTCCTTTTGCTAGGCAGAAGTGAAATATGCTCCCTTACAACCAAGTGACCATTTCCGTATTTTTTCCAGTTATCTCCAGAACATTTATTAGATTAGGGGGTTTTATTTATGGACTCTGAAATGGTACTGTTTCCCAGTGAAGCGTTTGTTATCTGTTTAATGTTCCTTTTGTTCCTCTGGACATTTGCATTTATTTATTGTGATTCATTGCTGCACAGGTACCAGGCTCCAAGTACCTACAGTTTTAAATACATTCACAACACACACATCTTTGCCATTTAAAATACCTTTCCTCTAACAGCCTCTCTAGAGCCAGAATATCTCCATTCCCAGATGAAACCTGAGATCCTAGGATCAAAACTGCTTCCACGTGACAGGTACCAGTAACCTTCCAAAAGCACTTGTGCAACCCTACACAAGTTACTTCATTGTTTGGCACATTTATGGGAAAGTCAGAGCTTGTTACAACTGATTTATTTAATATAAGGCTTCATAAATAAGGCTTGTTTCTGCAATGCCTGGTAGATATTTAAATAAATAAATATGTATGTAAATAATTGGGATGTTATTTACCCCCCAGATAGGCCCATCCAAAGTTGGCCTTGTTAGCAGGGAGATTTCACCTGTTCCTCTGCCCATTGTCAAGGTTTAAAATTTGGCTCTGTGCCTCCAAGTGATTTGAATTCAGGACTGAAAGCAGAACTTTTTTTTGCCTGAAGCCAAGCCCTCAAATCCAGATGCAAGTTTTCCATGAACTGATTTGTTTAACACTGATGCAAAGCAAAGCCCTAGCTGGAGGCTGGGGACCTGAACTGTCTGTAGGAGCAGGGCCTGAGCAAACAGAGAGCCCACTGTGCTCCTGCCAGAAACAAAAACGAGCAAGTTGCCAAAGGAAACCAGGCATGAAGAGTGTCTCCACCCCAAAATACCAGATTTCAGCTTTTGCTGGACTCGGATGAGTGTGTAATGTAACCCTGAACATTGGTCACCATCCCTACAGGGCTCAGCAGCTTTCCCTGGAACAGATGTGGTGGGTGCCTGTGCACTCCCATATTCAGAGTTCCTGTGGTGCCAAAGGTGCCCCTTCTTATAATGTATATTTTACATTTCATAGTTATTTTTAATGCCTCTCTCAGAAAAAATATGGAACCAAATAATACATGAGCAAAGGCAACATTTACTACATGGCATTTGCATGCTTCTATGGAATTTGGGTTTATACTCTGGGGACCCTTGAAATCAAAGTTCTTTTAATTAATTAATGCAACCAGTTGATTTGGAGCAGCCCTGTAAAACAGCTGGAAATTCAATATATCAGGGCTCTTTGGAAGAGTGTTTTTTTTTCCTGACATGACTACCTGTGGTTCAACAGATGTTCATTTGAAAAAAACCAAGCAGGAAAAGGAAGACACGGGAAGAGTATTTCCCCCTCACCCCAGATTCCAACAGCAGGGGAAAGACAACACAAGGACATGGATTTCCAGGAAATTGGGATGTGCTGGGGACTGCTGATCCCCACCCCACAAACAGGAAGGGCACCTGAGGCAGCCCCAGGGATGCAGGAGGGCTCCCTGTGGAATGAGGCAGGAAAGGGACACTCCAGGAGAGCACACAGAGCGATGACAACACGAGGTGAGACTGCAGCAGCAGCCCCTGCCTTGTGCCAACACCTCGCAGGCATATTATACACCAAGAATTCCACCTGGAAAACCACTAATAAAGTAAGTCAGGCTATTCCCCGGCAGGGGAATCGGAGCTAATCAGTGAAAGGATGCCTTCCCTGCCCCTTTCAGGCTGCCAGCACAGGCAGGAGCTGCTCACTGGAAGTTTTCACTTTAACACGGTGCTGGTCTCTGAAGGAAAATCCGAGGCTGCTCTAATTTCTGTGTTAATGGCACAGCACCACCCATGGCCTAAGGAGTTTGTCCTGGGGTGACTGACATCAGCCAGAGACGCCACCAGGAGCTGGGGACACTGAGGGAGCAGGACACTGCAGCAGAGGCACATTGAACCTTAGCCCTTGGTAGCCAGCATCCCACTTGACAGACAGGCCACATCTGCTTTTCAGGCTCTCTCAAAGAGCTTTTCCTATCTCCAGCAGCACACCAGGCACGCAGCAGGGCACCTGCTGTAAACAAACCCACCCTCAGCTGCCACCATACCGGCTCTGCCTTTGTTGACTCTAAAATTCTGCTTTTGAAGACAGCAAGGGAAGAAAACAAGAAGATGCGATCCTGGCTGCGACTCTACAACCATCCTTTTTTCCCCCTGGCTTATCTCATTCTACATATAGGCAAGACATCTCTGAAAATAAACAGGCACCAGAGCATGCTGTGTCCCCTCCAAATCGGTGGCCAGCACAGGCAGCTCTCCTTCATTCAGCAGCAGGTTTTTAATCCGTGCCTGAGGAAGGGAGGGACCACATCAGGCACTAAGGATCAGGGGCATCTGCTGAGAAGCTTTAGCTCTCCCACGATTGCTGATGGCTTTGGGATCAGTGCACAGCCCAAACCCAGACTGGGAAAGCACTGCTGGTCCTTCAGCATCTCCTGAGCAGGAATTTTTGTCACCAAATCCACAGAATGGGTGGAAAGTGCTTCACTTGAAGGAAGAATTTTAAACCCCCCGCCTCAGCTGAAACAAGGGATCTGTTTATGAACCCACAATAAATAAGAGCAGCTCTTACAATAGCTTTAGAGAGAGATGTGCATGTGGAAGGGTGGGACTGAGGTTGTCAGGGGTGCAGGTGGTGAGGGAAAGCCCAGAAATGAGCTGTTCTCCATGTTCAACATTTCTCCAATCATTTTCATATTAGCATATCTCTAAGTGCATATAATTTTCACATCAAAGGGTAATTTTTTTTAGGTATTTAAAAAAAAAAAAAAAAAAAAAAAAAACCCCTAGGATTGAAGTAGAGAATAATTTCTTTCCTGAAGTCTTTCAAGCAGCTCCTCTCTATGACATGACAGTAAAATTACAGAGGAGACAAGTGTTTAGAAAACTCTTCCCTGGAATTCAGATTATTCTTCAAGCACACGGTAAAAAAGGGTTCAGCCAAACTGTGACAGGAAACATAAAGAAAGTCCTGGGAGCACCAACCTTACAGTGCCCTCACTCAGGAGCAGCCTGAATCCTCTGCCCATTGCTTGGGGGCTGAGATAATTCTGAGCTTGTGGTGGGGAGGGAAAACTGAAGATGATTCTGAGTCCTTGTCTCCAACCACTCCTTCCCACCCAGGGTGTTCCTGTGCTGGAGCTGGGAGCAGCTCTCCCTCTCCCTCTGCACTGCTCATCCTTTGCTCTGCGGTCTGCAAGGCTCTTTTACTCCTCTGGATCCAGACAGGGGCAGCATGAATGAGCACCAAGCATTTCAACCCTCACTAGAGCCCTGCAGGGCCCCTTTTCCTCTCCCCTGCCTCTTGCAGCAGCTCGAGGCTGGTCTTGGTGCTGTGTTCCAGCAATCTCAGGAACCAGGCTCGGGCAGGAGCTCTCCTTTAATGAGATTTTATTAAAAGACTCTATTACAAATAGCCACTTAAGCAAGTGAACCTTTGGAGCCTTTAGTCCATGATGTCAGTGCTGTGGCTGGATGTTTCCTGGGAGTACTAAACCTGATGCTAATATAGGGCTGTTCTATATGACAGCTATAAAACTGCTTAAACGCACCAGGCAAGAGGCCAGCAGGGCTTTTTGTGGCTATCAGGACTTGGCTAGAGGTCCCCTGCAACAAGGCAGGAGGAAGCAGGGCCCTAGGCAGGCATTCAGCTTTCCCTCACCTCTTTTGCAAGGCTGGAAAACCCCCTGAGGCTGGAAAAATCCACACAGCAGAGGCTCCGCAGCAAAGCCTCTGCATCCGCAGCCAGATCTCCTGTGGCTGGAGAGATTATCCATCTCTGTGCCCTGCCTGTGGGGCTCCTGAGGCAGCTCTGCATCGTCACCCACATGGGACACATCAACCACCTCTCCCCCTGCCTCCCAATCGTGGCCAGCAGCTGTAGGAACACCCAAAATTTCTCTAAGCCCAGCGGGTTTATTGTCACATGGAGCATCACCACTGACACCAGCCTGGATTTTTAGTCTGCCCTCCGCCGCAGAGCTGCCTCCCTGCCCTGTCCTCACAGGCATCCCTGGCACTGCACGTGTCCCCTGGCAGCTGCCTGCCCACAGCAAAGCCTCCTGTTTGCAAATCACACCCAAGATACACGAGGAATGCCAGCAATGTTTGCCAACGCTTACCGATATTAAAACCGACAGCAGAACTGGTCCGACCCACCTGTCAGCTGGGGAGAGATAAGCAGAGGGCATAATAACGCACATTAATCACGTTTTAATCTGCGGTTTTCCACCAATAGGTGGCACCAGCAATTTTTGGATGTGCTACAACATGGTACATCTGTTCCCTTGCCACAGGGCACCCAGCCCGTGGCAGGGCAGGGAAGATGGATGGACCATCCATTGCCACGCCAGCGCCCAGCCTCTCTCTTTTTCCTTCCAGGAGGGAAAGTTGAAACTCACACAAGCCAACTTTTCCTTCCCCTAACAAACTTATATCCAGGAATAAACCTAATTTGAACGAGTCTTTCAGGGAATGTGAGTCTGGAAGCTGTATGCAAATAGATCAGAAAAAATAGCTTGAAATGGAAGGACAGACTAAGCCTCTGTAGGAGACACAGCAAGAACACAATTTAACACAGCAAACCCAACACTTCTTGTAGCTGAGGCTGGCCACTCATGTGAAAACATCTAAATCACAGTCTAACACAATTTAAATATATCTTATAAATATGTTACCTTGACTGGAGCATCCTACAGGGGAAAAGATCATACCACACATGTGCCCAAGACACTCATGCTCGATCTCTGTACACACAATAAATGAGAAGCAACCCCAGCCAGCTCCAACCAAACCTGTGGCCACCACAACTTCACAGGCAAAACTTCCCAGAGCCAAGACAAGGCTGGAAACCACCTGGGAAGCAAACTCCAACCAGCTATACCACACCACTACAGGTGCACAGCATCCAACCACTTCAGCTTACAACTCTATGCAGCTGAATTCAGCCTGTATAAATTATTAAAGAGTCTACAGAACATTACACAGTTCATGTAGTTAATGATTATAGTTCAGTGTCTAGGTCAGATATAATTAGATGTTACATTAAAATAGCTTCACAGAGCCATTTATTCTGATTTAATTACTTAAAATGATAATATAATGAGCAGTGCTTTCAAAGAAAAAAAGAAATCTTTTAATGAGCTCATTTTAAGTTAATATAAGGCAAATTAATCATTTAACAAAATGCAGTGAGAAGACAAGTTCATATTTCAAAATATGTTGTGCCTTTGTCAAGGGGGCTTGTTTATTACCATGCTGGGAAAGACACAAAAATGGGTGGCTCTTGAAACAACATCACATCCCACTGTACAGCTGCAATATCTTTAAACCGTATTTTCTTCCTTCCCCAGATATACCTGCTGTGCCAGAGCCCTTTGAAATACAACCTGAGCAACAGATTTATGACCATCAAACTGTGTTTTTATTCCAATGTGGAGCAGAGCAATAGCCATGCAGAGCAGTCACCCGAGGAGGTGAGCTCCTGATGAAGGGTTAATCGTGGCTTGGTTCATTAATCATTCATTTGCTGGCTCAGAAAATTAGCTTTCACTTGTTTGTTTGCTCAAGAAGCGATAAGCCCATTCCCTCGCTAGTTCATCTATTTTCTTCCCTTTGCATTGTTTTAGAGATTTTAATCCTTTCCAATTTTTGTAATCAGTCATTTTGGTCTTTTAGCAGGAGCGTTTCCAAGCGTGCAATTACTGGAGTGAAAGCAGGCAGCTCTGTGCAGGGAAGGAGCAGCCTGGGGTTCATAACCCTGCCAGCAGCCCCAGCCCTCCCTTGTCCCACCGGGCACCCCACACAGCCCCGAGCAAAGGTGTGCCCACCTCCAGAGCCGGCCCATTCCTCTGCCAACAGCACTCCCTGCACGTCCACAGGCACTTAAATAAACATTTATACAGGGGCTAAGAGCAAGGCAAGACAGACGGAGTGGTTTGCAGGTTGTGTCCCAGCCACTCACCTCTTCTATCCTAACCTGGAACTGCAGCCTCGCTAAGCCAGCAAGGAAAACCTGGAGATACTTGTGGAGGAGGTAAAGGGGAGGGGTCCTGCTCCCAAGACTCATTTCTTTCTCTCAACACAGACTTGCCTCAATAAAAGGTTTTCAAACATTTCCACTGCATCACCTGCCAAACACGTGCTCTTCCAGCCCAGGCATCACTTGGATACCTCGGTGAGGGAGTGGAGACTGTCACACGGCAACTGCACTCCTCCCACCAGGAACATAAATAATTTGGGGCTACACATTTCTTCCTTAGCACATTGCCTCTGCTCCCAATTAGGCAAAGCCGAGGGCTCTGAGCTGCCGTGCTTCCTCAGCAGCGGATCCGGGAGCGGAGTGCGGTGCTATGACAACACTCTGGGTGCCATCCATCTCCCAGGTGGCACAGGCAGCCTCTGGGTGCACCCACCCGTGACCTCCCAGCCCCTCCCTCCCAATTACCGGGGCTTAGCTGGGCTGCATCGGGGATATCGCTCTGCCTTTGCTTCCTTCTTTCCTCTTTTTTAAATCTTTTCACACAGCCCAACCCAGCCAGGTTTGCAGCAGCAAAGCCCCCCTGGCCTGTTGCCCACATTTGCTTGTGGCAGTGGACCAAAGCAGGATGTGTGCAGCCCAGCGTGGCCTCAAACTCCACTCGCTGCTGCTTCCCCTTTTCCAGCCTGAAACCTGGGTTTTGAAGGAAAACACATCTCTGAGCCCCAAGGCCCCAGCATGAAGCTCGTGTCACACAGTCATTAATAAGGCTTTCCAGACAAATCTGACTGGAGAGATAATAGGCTTAAACAATTAGAAAAAGAAAAAAAAAAAAAAATTAAAAAAAATTCTGTGATGGAGTATTTTCTTGTCCTATTCACTGTAATTATTTTCTAAATGTAGATCATTATATATGATGCAGGCAGCGGTGTTCCAGAGCTAATCAGGCCATATGTTTCCACATTTTGAAAAGAAAACTAATTAAAAAGAAATGAAAAGATAAAAAAAAGAGGAGGTTTGTGAAGAGGACTGGTAGGTTGGAGAGGAGCAGTGAAGGAATCTTTCAGGAATGTATACATTCACTCTGCTCGGCTCTGCGTTTTGTTTTCAGAATTGTTTCTGGCAGAAACCTAAAGAAAAATATGAACCAGATGTACAAGGAAATAGTTTCTTCATCAGAATGAGAAGAATAGCTCTCTGTCCGCCAACAGACTTGGAGCCTTTACGTTTTACCAAGGTGATGTTAAAAATACCCTTCAGCGATGGGTTCTCCTTCAGCAGTGCCAGAGGCAAACAGGACACAGGGAGAGCATCCCTGGGAAGGGGGATGCCCCAGGAGAGCATCTGCAACTCCCCAGGACAGCATCAACCCCTCCCAGGTGCCCTCAGGTCTGCAGAGAGTGGTGGCACATGGCAGAGCCAGCAGAGATCCCACAGCCCTGGCAGTGGCAGGCAGGCAGCCAGGGCAGGGCAGGGCTGGCTGTGTTTGGGCTTCTCCAACCTCTCCCAAGGATTGGCCGTGCCAGGGGCTCAGTCCTGAGCCAGGGTCTCGTGGCACTGGGGGCTGCACAGGTCCCAGCTTTCCCTAAGGGTTCAGGGGACCACGGGCTGGGCTGGGGAAGAGCAGGTTTGAAAGTCTCATCCAAGAGCAGCCCTTGGCAGAAGGGAGGTGGGAAGAGCCCAGGAGCACCCTGCCTGCCCCTGGGCAGCAGGGATGGGGGTCCAACTGATAGCCCAGTCATTGCCCCCTCACTTGCCTTTGCCAGGTAAAGCAAATCCTCTCCAGCTTCTCGTTTCTCCTCTGCTCCAAGGCTGCAGCACAGGACCTGGGCTGATGGCTAATGGCCCAGCCCTGGGCTGGTCCTGCAGGGTCCCTCCGTGCCCACCTCCCCTGGGCATCTGCACCATGTGGTAGAAACATGAGCAGCATCTCTGCTGACACAGACCCTTCCCCATCTATGCTGGAAAGATGGGAAAGGTCCCAGAAATGGGTCAGCAGCTTCATCACAGCATCTTAGCAGAGGTGTGAGGAGGGCAGGGACCTAGACCGAGTGGTGGGGAGAAGAAATAGTAACAAATTATTCCTCTGCTCCCAAGTACTGACTCATGACAAAACCAGCCATGGGCAAGAGGGCAGGTCCTGAATGCTGAAGTGATTCCAAGCCTCATCCTGGGGCTGTGGCCATGCCTGATCCACTCCTGGGTCACTTCTGTGTTCCTGGGGCACCACAGGGTCCTGCTGGGACAAGGAGGATCCACCACAGCAGGTGACCTTCAGACACCTTGGGGTTCCACCCTGTCACCTGTGGGTGCTGCAGAGGCACAGCCACCTCAAACACCCGGTGCCTCTGGTCAGGTTGGTGGCCTGGCAAGGGAGCTCAGCTGGAAATTAAACAGGACAGGAAGAGAACAAGAGAGAGCAACCAGGGAACTTTAATCTCATTAAATACTCCTTGAGGCTCAAAGTAATTTTGCCAGGAGGAGTCTTTTGTTGCCTTTAACCTTGCTCCAGCCTCCCTGCACCAGGAACAGGCTTCACAAGGACTTGTCCTTTGCTTTGGGTAGGTCAGAAATCTCTCTGAATCTTCCTGGGTGCTGGATTTGACAGGAGGTGGGAAAAAAAGTGTGCTGATCTACTGAAAGCAGCTTATTTTGAGGGAACCACGTCAGCCTTGATGAACAGAATTGCTGATGAGGATCTCCAGCAGCAGTAGCAGGCAGTGGCTCTTCTGTAGGCGTTTGTTGTCCACAGAAGATGAATTTCTGTCTCTCAACAGTTTTTAATACCAGGAGAAAAAAGTTTTCCAATGTTTTGTAATTTAAGGTATGGAAACCCAAGGCCTCACTACAGTAGTATTACAGGATCTTTGTTTTCTGGCCAGCACTACTTTAAAACAAACAAATGCTGCAAGCTCTGGAGTTGGCTCAGCAAATTGGCTTAGTCCTCATAGGCACTAGTTAATACAAAGAGCGAGAAGTTCAATTTTTCTGCACTGAAAAAAACCCAGTCTCATCAGTCTGAAAGCCAGCAGCATCAGCTTCCCAGGTCTATCACAACTCCCCATAAATTAAAGAAGCTCAGTTGTATTTCACAAAGCATCTAAAGCAGATGAGATTTCACATGGGACACCCGGGAGAGAACTTTAACAGCGCATGTTTCATGGTGATTGGCAAATTATCAGGTCATTGCTCCAACTTCCACAAACATCAGCAGCCAAAAGCAATAAAAATACAGGTTTTGGTCTCGGGAGCCTTCAAACTATTTTCCAGAGTTCGACTGCATGACAAGATGCTCACTACGACACTGCAGAAGCACTGAGCTGCTTAATTAGAATAACACAGATGCAGTTCAGTTTTTAAGTCAATCAGAACAATAAACATAGAACCAACAGACTTTCACAAGAATTAATCAAATATTTTCCTTGCTTTGTGTTTTAAATGGAATTTTTTCTATTTTGTCAGTAGGTAACCCTGAAGAATCACATTCCTTCTTTGGCCAAGGGGCATCGCTATAGGTGGCCGCTCTTCAGCTTACCCGGAATTTGCCTCATTCAATGGTGTCAGCACTAGGAAAAAGCTCCCACACACATTTCTTCCAGCTCTCCCATCTGACAGGCGAGCCAGCATACGCACAGGGCGGATATCTCCAACCTCAACACTTCCCTGACAACGATATCAAGAAAAAAACTCCAGGGGTTTTGTTAATAGAGAAGAACTTCAAACATCTTTTATTCCTGGATTTAAGCAGGCTGTAATCCTATAGGGTTGATTTTTCTCTCACTGGTGAGAACAGATACCAGCAAGTTGTTTCCTGAAACACTCACAACTGCTACTGATGTTTTTTTTAAAACCTTGCTTGAAAAACTTCGAGTTCCTCAGAGCAACCTGGAGCCTGACACTCTCCCTCCTTTCTCCCCCAGCTTTGGGAAGGCTGCTGCCTGCACTTGAGGCAATGGGGCACAAGCCTGTGTTGTGTTTTGCCCCAAAAGGCACAGCTGGGTGCAGCCCATATGCTAGAGGAGACTCCAGATGCAGGCAGAGCATTCTCCTCTCCCTGCTCCGTGTTTATTCCCTGTCTCTGGCTCTGCCCTGCCTGCTCCTGCCCTGCTGCTGTGCTCTCCCGGGGCTCAGCAGCACTGCCAAGGGGATAAGGGGCTGCGATTAGGAGCTGCAATTCCCTGCTCGTGTGGGCTGGCAGAAAATTACTGCTCAGCCGGAGAGGAAAATAACATCTTATTTACCGTCTCTCCTGGGACTCGTCTGAGGGCTGAGCAAGTGCTGACTCACAGACTGCAGAGAGGTGCCGAAATGCAAACCCCAGCTGGGAGCTGGAGCTGGGAGCTGGGATTTGGGAGTTGGAGCTGGAGCTGAGAGCTGGATCTGGGAGCTGGAGCTGGGAGCTGGAGCTGGAGCTGGGATTTGGGAGCTGGAGCTGGGAGCTCTCCTCAGCTCTGGCAGAGCCCCACACCAGTACCTGCAGCTCTTTCTCAGCCATCCCTCCCATCCCCATGGACCAGAAATGGGACCTTCTCCCTCCATCCACCTCAGGCAGCCGAAGGCAGCTTGTGACTGTCCCTCCACAGGCAGCAGGCGTGAGGCTGGCTCAGCCAACACCCTCAGAGACCCAGGGTGCGTGGCTGGGGCTGGCAGGGACAGGCAAGGGGCCATCACACACTTCCACCCCACAGAGCTGCCAAGAGAGCCGGGAGTTTTAGGAAAGGACCCTGCCTCCCCGTTTCACTTTCCTGCTGAAAACATCTGGTCTGCTTGGCACCTATGCTGCAGCAAATATAGCAGAGCATCTTGCTCGCGGGCACGGTGCCACCGCGACAGATGGGTACGAGCACAGGCAGCCAAGAGACCTTGTATCAGCATCAAGTGTGTTTGCTAAGGGCAGGATTCGCAGCCAGAAATGTCAAAATGGCTGAGTTTCCGTGCCTGTAGATACCGGGGAGGCGAGACTGTGCTAAACCAGCTCTGGGCAGGATTAGCTCTGGAATGGTGGGGGGGAAGCTCATTTCTGCAGCTACAGAGTATAAGTTTCTGGTCGTGTGGAGCTGGATTAATTTCTGGCCTGGGGATGTTCCCGCTGCCTCATCCCGTTTCCAGGCGAGAGAGCCCACAGATTGCCCTGGAGCTGGAGGGACACCAGCAAGGCGAGAAAGCCACAATCCCACAGCCGGGAGGGACACGGGCAACAAATTTGTCTTCGCAAAATGGGTTAAGAGACCTGCTCTCAATTAACCCCAGGTCAGCTCGGCAGGCACGGGGAGGTGTCAGCACATCCCTGCTGCGCACACCCTCACAGCCCCGGGCAAAGCTACGCCTGGCTTCAGCGGGCCGACCGCTGCCTTCATTTTCCATCAGGGAAAGAGCAAAGGACTAATTGCACTAATTAGCGTTGCCCTCATTTCACAGCAATTTCAGAGCGCTGAGCCCCGTGGCGGGTCGGGAAGCAGAGAGGGAATGAGGAGCAGCAGATGTGCAGCAGGAAAGGTGTGGGATGGGCTGGTCCTGGTCACTCTGAGGTGGCATTTGTCCTTGGAGTGGCCACAGGGATGTGGCCACCGCAGCGACAGCAGCAAGAGCGCGGCTGAGCATCCCACATCCAGCATCCCATCCCTCATCCCACATCCCATCCCATCCCTCATCCCACATCCCATTCTGTGTCCAGCATCCCATCCCTCATCCCGCATCCCATTCTGCATCCAGCATCCAGCATCCCATCCCTTATCCCACATCCTGCATTCGGCATTCCGCATCCCATCCCTCATCCCACATCCCGCATCCTGCATCCCATCCAGCATCTGGCATCCCATCCGTCATCCCATCCCTCATCCCGCATCCCATCCCTAATTCTGCATCCAACATCCCATCCCTCTTCCCGCATCCCACCCCTCATCCTGAATCCCATCCCACATCCCACATCCTACATCCCATCCCGCATCCCACATCCCGCATCCCGCAGCCTCAGCCGGGCCACTCGGCAGCGCGGGACGGATGCGGAGCGGGGTCGGGAGGGGGATGGAGCAGTGGGGACACGGAGGGAGCTGCCCGTGCCACGCTCCCCGCTGGGCACAGCCTGCCCTCCTCCCGCTGCAAGGAGCCCTCGCTGACAAGTGATTGACTCGGCCATTGTGGTCCTGCCTGGTCACACAAACAAACACGCTCCCTAGGAAAATCTCGGCTTTCTAATCCCAAAGGCGCTTCCTGTGGGAAAAGGCGGTTGGTTGCTTGAAGAGGGGACAGAGAGGCATGGGATGAGCTATTCAGAGAGGATGGGGGGAAATGAGGAGCAGGGCAGGGATGTTTTTTCTCCCACACGGTTACAGCCTCTTTCCTCAGCTGGTGCTTTAAGAAAAATGTAATGCAACACACCCGGGATGGGAAAGGAAGGAGAATTGGCAGGAACCAGCACGTCTGCACTTGTTTTAAATTTTTATATTTATTAAAATACTCTGGAAGTCTCTTGCATTCCAGCAGCCTTTGGAACGGCTCTGAAATGTTACATACTGGGGAATGCTTAATTTCCAGCAGCTCCAGACAAACACATCTCCTGAAGGGACCAGTAGGGATGGGCACAGGAGTGACTTGTCCATGCTTAACCCCATCTGTGAAATGTTCAAATTCTCCAGTCTGAGCCCTTCTGGCAGAGGCAGGAGTCAGCAGCAAGCTGGCCTCAAGTCTAACCATGAGGGTGCTTGGATTGAGGTGTTTACAGAAACATCCAGCACCTCCAGTAGCTCTGACAATCTCCAGTAAACAGCAGATCTAAGAAGGATCATAAGGAAAGTAATTAAATTCTGAAATGCCACTAAAAAGACAAGAGATGGAGACAGCTGGCAGTGCCCTGACCCTCTGTGCTGGTGCCAGGAAACAGCCCAGACCACAACAAACTGGTGAAGAAGGCAAATGCTGCCCAGACAGCCCAGTTCTGTGAAAAAAAGACACTTAACCAGCTTCCAAATCTGCCTCTGAGCCCCTGAACAGAACACTAGGGAGGCACAGGAGAGATATTCCATAGATCAGGAGCAAACTCACTGCCCAGTACCAAGGATTAGCTCTGGTGGTTCCTTCCCTGCAGTGATACTCATCCTCCCTGCCAGGGCTGCTCCCTTCACCTCCTGAGCACTAAGAGCATCAGACCTCCAAAATACGTTTTTGGGGATGTTTTTGCCTGCAGCAGCCTGGAATCCACCCAGTGGCAGGGATTGCTGCTGGGCAGAGCCGAGGCTGGCACAGGGACACTGCTGTGGGCACTGCCAGCAGCAGCACAAGGGGCTGGCACCTACAGACAGCTCCTTCAGCAGTGCCAAACAGCCTCAGTGGCTGAGGAAATCAGCTCCAGATCAAAGCAATGCAAAACCCACTGGGAAAGTGACACCCTCCCCCCTCCAAAAAAAGTTATTTTGGAAGAAATCCTAAGTGGATCCAAGGGAAGGAGGAGAGGCACGAGTGAGAAAAGGGACAGAAAAGAGCAGGAGCTCTCCTAGGCAGCTGAGAAGGACAGAATGGAGAGGGGGTGAAGTCCATGCAAATACCAGATGAGGAATGAATATTTTGCACAGATTGGGATAAGACTGTCCTTACCTGAGCCATACTGTTCCTCAAGACCTTCTGACTTGCCACAGTCACTTTTTCAACTCTGAAATTCCATCTGGAATGCAAATTCAATGCTGATTTTAGAAGTGCATGGCAGCTTTGGGGACACAAGAACAAACAAAAGACCTGGCTGCTGGTACAAGAAGAAATTCACCTTTTGCCTTTCATTTTGGGGAAAAAACGCAGATGTGTGGGTCCAGATAGCTGAATTCCTTAAATACACACAGCTGGTTTATACAGAACCTGCAGCTCCAGCTGATTGACAAAACTCACTCTGAGTATCTCGAAATGTCATAAAATATAGGAAGTGTGTATCTGATAACCATGTCCTACAACGAGGACATCCTACAACACAGACATCCTTTATCCCCCTGCAATTACCTTCACGCGGCTCTGTCTTATTCAGCAGCTCTGTGGTCTCCAGACTTTGGAGATTTACCTCTTTACATTTACTTTTTTCTTTTTTCCTGTTATGAATATTACAGCTTCTGAGATAAAAAGAGGCTGGGAAGAAAGAGAACTCTTTACCTGTGAGGAATGAACAAGAGAAATAAGAGGACACAAAAAAACCACCGAGTTTCTCCATGTACTTTCTTTGCATCCTTTGTATTCCCCAAGCTGCAGAGAAAGCTGTAAATCACAAAACCTTAGTTCAGGACAAAGTTCCATAAGGCATCAAAATAAGTCTGTGGTGCTCATAGACCCAATAAATTAAGAGCATCCAGCAAAGACCTAGAATTTATTGCTGGCTACCAGAACAGACCCAAACATTTTGCTGTTAAAAAATTAGGGAGAAACCTGGAAGTGGCAATAATCCCCCAGCTCAGGGGAGAAGGAATCTAACTTAGCATCCTTCTGGTGCTAATAATTAGAAGGACTTGAGAGGCCTGAGGGAGGTATTAGGTTGTTTACAATTTGGCCTTTCCAGATAAATTAAGGTCTATTGGAAGCCAGCAGAGATTTCCCAGGAGGGGTTTGTGTCCTGCTGGGCAGGTTCTGTCCAGGAGTGCCCCTTGGACTGAGACAGAAAACAGCTTTAAAAGGATAAAAAATGAAAAACAGGCTGAATTAGTCCAAGAAAAAGATCAATATCTATACAGGGCACCTGAAGCTGGTACCAAAGCTCTGCCTGCAGAAAAAGAGGAAGGCTGGAGCAGTGCTCCTGTGTGTGGGATGGGACCTCACTGTGGATGGGATAATGACAGTGCCTCCAGTCAGCTAACAGCCTCCCTGGGAAAGAGGCAGAGGTGAAAACAACATTGACTGTTTTAATTCTTTCCTCCCAGCTTTGTACTGTTTCGTCCTAAATGACTCAACATGGGACTTTGATTGGACAGGCCCTAGGTGAGTTCTTCCCCAGAGATGACAGTTAATGCCATCTGAAGGGCTGCCCAAAAAGGCTCCTTTGGAAAAGCTCTTTCTCCAGCTAACCTCCCCTCCAATTTAGTACTTTACATCTGAAATTTCGAAGCCAATTTTCTTTTTACTGGAGCTTTAATGAAAGGAGCAAATTATTTATAATGGCAGTTGTTACTCTGGGAAGAGGCAAGTGAAGCTCTTAGGACTTTTGCCCTAGACCTCATGTCACTTTTGCTCTGTTTGAGCAGCAGAGACATTTTTTACTCCAGTGGCTCATTTATTCCAGACAAATTAGCACAAAGCTTTGTGACAGCAGTGGAGACTGGGGGGTCACCTTGGTGAGCAGGAGGCATGTGGGAGGGTCTCACACAGCTCAGGATGGTCACAGATGGCCCTTGAGAGCAGGCACCACTGTCCCCACCCCGGTGGGTTTTGCCTTGTTTCACACAGCCCTGCTGTAATTCTGCCTCGCTCCCTGGCACCAGACTCTTTCTGTTCATGCTCCATCCTGCAGCCCAGGTGCTGAAAAAGCAGCGAGGGCCTCTGCAGCTCTGGCCCCCAGGCTGACCAAAGTGTCTCATTTAATCCATTAGCAGCTTCTAAAACGAAGGCATTTAGGGACACGAAGAGCTGGGAGCAGAACACCCATTGCCCTGCTTGGGGAAGTGGTGAATGCTCCTAGGCTCACCCAAGGGAGGTGCCTGAACCTCTGGGAGGGTATGGTGAGCCTGAAACATTTCAGCTGCTGTGAAAAGTTGGATTATTATTTTAATTAGCTCTGTCCAAGCACTGTCTGGGTCCTGAGCATGCACTTTCAATCATCACATGCAGCAGCGCAAGACCCCCTGCTAAAAAAGGACAGTAAAGGAACCCAAACCCACAACTTTTTCAAACTTCTGACTTTCATAACAATCTGTTTATTTTGTTAGCTGAGAACTGACAGTAGGGTGAATGTTGTTTGAGTCAATTTACACATATAGGTAAAAAAAAACCCAGTGACTTAGGAAAGGGGACTGGAAAGGGAGAGGCAGGGAGGTGGGAAACGACTTATTGCTTTGCAATAAAGCTTTTAAAGAAAAGAGAAAGGGGTGGGGAGAGAAGGAAAGAAAAGAGCAGCAGGAGGCCATCTAACAAAGCAGATTCTGCCCAAATTGCCAGCGAGAGGCCCACAAGTCAGTGGGGGCTCACGATGGGGGAAAAAACTCCAGCAGCCCTGAGGATATTGTGAGGTGAAGAAAGTGCTTTGCAAAGTGGGAACGGCCTGCCCTGTCGCTGGGGTCCTTTCTTTGTTTTCTCAGCCCTGCAAATCACTATCTGGATGGTATTTTGTAAAGGCAGTCCTTGCCTGGTGGGATGGGCAGCTCTCTGTAGCCGGTGTCCTCCAGCATCCCCTTCTGCTCCAAAATTCTGCACTTGTAGCTGCCCTCCACAGATTTCCCTTTGGACCAGAGGATACCCAACTCCTGGCAGAGACAATATCTTGTCTGAATGTCACATCCAAATTAGTAAAAAGACTTTGACTAAACCAACAAGAAAATGCTTCTTGGAAAATCCCACCAGTTGCTCAGTGCAAGCTCCAAAGCTCCCTCTGTAACCTGCTGCATCCTCTGTGCATGAGAGAACACACACTGCTCTGACACACCTGTGTTACAAATACATTATGTCACTTTTTGGAGCAGTGCCTCGCTTTACCAGCCAGTGAAATGGGCAGTAAATCTGCCCCACAGATTCCCCATTTCATCTGGTGGATGAAAATCCCCGTGACTCGATGCCGAGTGCTCCGGATCCGTCGGAAGCCACCTCTCCCTCAAAAGAGCCCCCAGCCAGGACAGAGCTGGGAGGGGAGACTTTGAAGTCATGTCCTTTCTTCTCTTTCAAGGAGCGATTTATAGAGGCACTTGCTGCCATGAGATTG
Source organism: Parus major (assembly GCF_001522545.3). Taxonomy (NCBI): domain Eukaryota; kingdom Metazoa; phylum Chordata; class Aves; order Passeriformes; family Paridae; genus Parus; species Parus major. Next base: position 16,888,895 of record NC_031781.1, read on the forward strand.
ATGGACAAAAGGGCTGGATCAGCTACTGTATAGTCAGGGGTGAAAGCCTGGATCCATCAAGGTCAGTGGCAAAATTCCCATTGACTTCAATGCGGGCAGGAATTCCACCCTGCTCTCTGCTTGGCTGGATGCACTTTCACATGGAAACCTTGTGTCACAGCCAGACAGATGTTAAAGTCAGCTTTTCCTTCAGCACACACACCACAGGGACCCACAGGACAAGGCGCTTCAAAGAATCCAGGCTTGGAGTCCACACACACGTGTGCACACACAAACACACACACCCTTTCCCAAAGGCTTTGAGATCCTGCAGAGCTGCAGGAAAATACAGTTTGTGAAAAGAAAGCAGCAAACATTACCCCAGGCTTGGGCAGCAGTGACCTGCCTTGCTGCCAACCAGCTCCATAGCTTTTATGTGTTGGTTTACTCTGGTGATTAATAAAACACTTGGTATTTGATGGGATTTATCAACCTCTCTGTCCAGGAGAGCACACATCTCCCAGAGAAGAACAGCAGCACCCTCAGTTGCACAGCTGCTGCTCAGGGCTTTGTGGACACACTGCTGAAGGAGAGTCATCCTCTTGTTTGAATTATTGCTAAGAGATACTGAGACACCAGAGGCAGACGTGAAGCTCAACCAGGTGAGGTCTGAAGGAGCTGCTGTGGGTACCAGAGGCAGCCTGGATCCAGGGCAGACACAGCTCAGCTGCCTGTCACCCAGCCCTGGGAGCCATCCCCATTCCAAGGACCAAGCAGCAAAATCCCAAGTGAACAGAGATTTTGCTGGAGAAATACTTGCTCTCCCCTGCTCTCTGGCTTCACCATATGGTGTCCAGCTCTGCTCCCCGTGCAAACATCCCTCAGCCCCACAATTATCTGCATCCTGTGCTTAGTAGGCATTTTTAAGATGTCACTGGAAGAAACATCTCCCACATGTGCTTCAGCATCTTGGTGTGTCAGAAGCTCAAGGTTCACCCGTGCGCTGCCTCCTTCCCCCGTGCTTCCCGTGCGTTTCGCCAAGTAAGCGGTTTTGGGCTTCAGTTCTCCTTCACAAACACTTCTTTATGAGCTGATGTTAATACTCAGGAGAGATGCAGTCAGACAACACGGGAAAGGGGAATTTTCTGCTTCCAGAGGAGATAGCACGTTCCCCAGCAGCAGGCCTGCTCACGGGATAATCGCCACAAAAACCCTTCTGGATTTATGGGCAGAGCACGGAGCACTTTGTTCTCTCACTGTCCCACTATGCCTGTGATGAGGAAGGAGGGAACTCTCCTTCACCAGTGCCACTCTCTGAGCCACCTTGCATGGATAGAAACCTCGTGTTCATGTCTTGCAGGACACCCAGGGCAGCAACCAGGGCAGCTTCAATGCATGGAATTTTCTTGAGGGTGGGGAAGAGGGCAGGGAGAGGCAAGAAACCAATGGAGAAGAAATCTGTTGTGTTTGAAAGACACCCAGGACTTCCAGGACCCCTCAAGCAGGACTCTGCAGCAGTCCATTGTTTTTCTGGTCATGTTGCAGGCCATCCTTGGCACTCCAGGAACACACCAAGCTCTTCCTGCTGGCAGCAAAGCCCATCCCAGAGGCTGGAGAGACTTTGAAAATTAATTTACAGGCACTGAAGTCTCTGAGCATCTGTTGCAGGGCTAAATCTAATGAGGGGGCTGGGTAAGACTCACGGGCTGTAGCTTTCCAGACAGGCCTTCATCAAATGCACAGCCTGTAAAAGGGAAAGGTCTGGGCAGACAATCTTGCTAGGCCTGGAATAAAGCACACTCCAGCCAGATTTGGGTTCAAATTACGTTTTCTAATGTACCACCAGAGATTTTGGCTTTGTTGTTACCGTGCAAAAGGATTTGTAACAGAATGGAGATTTAATCTATTATTGATTATTGCATTATTAAAAATAATAATAAAGTCAGTCTCTTTGAAGGACAAGGTAATATATTTTTAAAAATCCTGAAGTTTCATAGTAACTCTTAAAAGTCTTTACTGCTCTTCCCTTTCCCCAACACAAATCTTGTTACCAAAGCTGTGCTGTTTTATATCTCATAGTTTAATCCTGTAACTCTCCAGCCCCAGCATCACCTACTTTATCTCCCCTTGTCACCTCTCAGCATTCCCCTCCCCTTGCATCTGCCTGGGGCCACATCTTTCTGCTCCTCCAGGATACTCCAGCCCCAGCCACCACCTGGGCTTCCTTTTACTCTCTTTTCCTTCCAAAAAAATCCCCCAACCTGAAACATACATATGTAGAAAAAGAACTTTGTACTTTGGCTATGAACTATCAGATTGAACGCTCTAGCTTGGAGACATTTAAAATTCTTTGGGGAAATGCTTTTACGTCCCATAACTTGGTGTTACATGACATGGTTTAGTACTCTAGAACTGTAAAAAGGTGAAGACAAGAGGCTGGAATACCAAACCAAGCCAACTTTGATGCAGTTTTGGAGGCAGGGAGAGGGATGAAAAGGCAGTATGGGAGCCAGAGAGAATCTGCCCACAGAAGAAGGTGGAAGGAGGCAGAATCCCAGCTCAGAGGATGCTCCAAAACCTGGCTGCCAGAGCCCTGTTCTGTACCAGGTGTGCACAAGGGTCAGGTCTATCTGGCCATGCAGGAGCAGGGATGCTCAGCCCTGTGTTCCCCCCATGCCAGGCTCTGTGCTGCTCATATTATGGACAGAATTTTCACAGCAACCCAATATTGGACCCAGGGGTTTGGGGTAAGATGTGTGTATTGGGGTTCATGTCAAAAATGATACACAGGGTACACAACATAATCGACCAACACTGTTGGAACCTTACCTTTTGGTGTCCTTTATTTTGTAACTGCAAAGTCTGCTTAAAGTATCTAAGTGCTGCTTTAACAGAGGGTTTGTTTTGCATCTTGTACAATTAAGCCTCTCAACAGTGGTTTGGGATAAGAGTACATTGGAGATCAAAGTCGTGCAGCTACATTTTCCCTCATCACCTGAGGACCACGAACAAAACTGTGCAGATCACAGAAACCTCATTTAAGGTGAAAAATCCCATTAACTATAATGTGTAGATTCTTAACAGATGTTGTGCTGGAGCCAGCAGCTCCATGCTATGGCATCTATTGTGGAAGAACAGTATTTAGTCATGAGGTATTTCTTTCATAGCACATTAAGATGCTTGAATCCCAGGGAAAAAAAAAAAATAAATTAATTTGTAATACATTTAAAAGCAACCTTAGACCTGGAGCTGTTAAGACTGGGCTTGTCACAAAGGCATCTAACTACAGGGCTGTCAAACACCTTCCTTCCTCCCTGTGGGCTGAGAAACCCAGTCCTGGCTGGAGAAGGCAGAATGGGAATGCTGTGAGTCACAGCAATAACGTCACCTCCCTCCGGCCACACAGCCAGAGCAGAGGGATGTCCGGAGCTGGGAGCCAGAGCAGGGACAGGCAGGGGTGCAGGGACAGGCAGGGGTGCAGGGACAGGCAGGGGTGCAGGGACAGGCAGGGGTGCAGGGACAGCTCTCACAAGCTGCAGCTCCTGGATCCCAGTGTGGCAGCTGTGACTGAGCTCTGGCTGCAGCTCCTGCAAGTGCTGCAGAGGAGCACCAGAGGTACATGTGATTTCAAAAAAGCAATTGGTTGCAAGATGTTGATTAAAAAAACCCACAGTAATTTAATTGAGTAGGTTTCTGTCCAGCTGTGAGGAGGGGCATGCTTCATTCTGCCAGCTGGAGGAAAGCTAAAACACATTGGAATTAGTATTTTTGTGATGGGGCTGTGCTTTCCCAGTCACTGCAGACAATGCAGAGCCTTTAGAAATGAAGAAACTCCCAAATGCTGCAAAAGGAAGGACACTCCTGAGAAGCATATCCCCAGCTCTGAATCACAGTGTGCTGGAGCTGGGCATCCCTGAAATCTTTCCCTGTGGATGCACAGGCAGCAGCAGTGCCCGTGCCATCCAAAAGTGGCTGTGCCCTTGCTCATTGCCTCTTGCTCTGGGTGGTCCAGCCCTTCAGGTGGATTTTGGAGCTTCCCCCCAGCAGAATTCCCAAGGCTCCCTCACTGCAGAGCCGTGCTCATCCTGCTGGAACAGTGCTGGCACACGGGGCCCTCACTGCACTCACGATAAGCAGCACTCACTTTTGAGATGCCATAAATCACGATGTCAGGCAGATTTTATGGTATAACTGAGCTGGAGTCCTTCAGTAATAAGCCCTTGGGAAGTGGGGGCAAAAAGAATTTCCCAAACCCAAAAGTGGAAGGGGGTTTTTACCCTTGCCAAAGACTTCTGCCTGCAAGGCGCTCTTTTGCTGAGCACACCCAGCAGAACAGCAACCCCAGGCAGCAGTGATTAAGTGTCAGGTAAGTGTGTCAGGTAACTGCATGCAGAGGGAACAATGCTCACCATAGTGAGAGAAAAAGTCACCCAAAGGCCAGAGAGATAAAACAAATCCTGCTCTGGATGTCTTCGCAGCACTCATGTCTCCGGTTTGTGGGAATGACACATTGCAGCCTGTTAACTCCCCAAAGCCTGGAGAGGGATGGGATCTTATCCCTCAGCCAAAAAGGGGCTTTTCAAGAGGCAGATTACAGGAATATCTGCTGTGAGGCTGAAATCCTGCCTTGAGGAGTGGTTGAACTAATCAAACTCCAGCACATCTCTATCACTCTCCATCCTGGTGTGATTCCATGAGGAGAAAGAAAAATCCTATCTTCTCCTGACCATGCCCACCTTCAGCCACAAAGCCATTCCCAGCCAGGCTTGAGGCAATGAACTCAGACTGCCCACCCTGTCCCTGGGTGAATCAGACACAGGAGGGATTGCTAACAACCAGGGTAACATGACCTCCTCATCTTCTCTTACAGCCAGACCCAGCTTCACCTCCCATCCACCAGAAGTCATCACAGTTACCCAGAAAATTACCTTGCTCCTAGATACACTCATTAAGCTCTTTACTTAGATAAGGAAGATTGAACTCCTTCCCATTCCACAGACTTTAAATCAGTTCTGGTAGTTCTGTACACTTTTAGGCATAATTAACTTTCATTTTAAAATCACAGACACTGAAGCTCAACAATTCATAGTTGATTGACAGCTACAACAAAATCCAGCAGCAATTGCCTCCCAGCACCTTCCAAAGAGTTCTCAGGAGCTGCTCATCTCGGCAAGGATGGATCCTGGCACAGAGCCCACGGTCCTGGATGATCCTGAATTTCTTGCACAGATCAGGATGGGCATCACTGTAAACTAAAGGACCCTTTCTAAGACCCTGAGAGAACTCAGAGAGAAAAAGGTGGGGGAAGAAGACAAGCTGAATGAACAGAGCAATTGTTGGTGAGTGAGTAAGTAAGCAATCAGAGGTGCTAGGTTTAAAATAAACCACACCTTTAAATACTCAATCGGTTAATTGTTAACATTTGCTTGAAGCATTCTGTTAATTAGTCCATGAATGGCTTCTTTCTTCATCTGTAATAAAGGATTTCTCAATTCCAGCGTCTTAATTATTTGCCTTCATATTGGATCATCTCAGTGCACACAGAAAAATTCCTTTCTTACAGAGTAAGTTTTTCTCTCTTTTCCCCCCCTGCAACTTGTAGGTTCTTTTTGTCATTCATTGCTCCTTGTCCAAAAGTGAGTACTTAATGGAACAGTGCTGGCAGTTTTAGGCATGAATTTAGGAAACTCAGATTTTTATGGACACTGGTATAGGAACATGGATACACGAAGAAGGAAAGGAATTTTTCTGTCATGTGTATACATGTTTGGAGGGAAATTTCTTTAATATTTGACCATTTGCCTGTGAAAATCAGCAGCATTCCTGCAGGTTGAAAAGTCTGCTGCAGAGATATACTGAAACTGAGCAGTCCAGAAAGCAAAGGCACAGGAACGTGGAAGAGTTGGGAAGTGCCACTTGTACCCTGCTCATTCTTTCCTTGACATCAGCTCAACACCAGAAGGCAACACAAACATTCAGGCTCTGCAATTAAATCTCTCTCTTAATTGGTCTCCTCCTGAGGAAATGCTTCACCAGCTGTTAACAGCTGTGTCAGAGTGCCGGGGGCTGAGCCAGTCTCCTGCCAGCACCTCGGGATGCTTTACACTGGCTCGTGCTGGATTCCCAAAAATCAGATTCTTCCATGGATTTAGGTCCATGTCAATGTGCAAGGGAAGCCTCTGGTCAGACCTCTCCAAACCCACCAAGCTCAGGCTGGCAAGGAAAGCTCAGGCCAGCAGATCAGCTCCCATTCCAAAGAAACCATCCTCATAACTTTGAGCACATCGAGGAGCAGGAACGTCGATGTCTCTTCTGAGACACATTTAAGGTTGGCCTTGGGCCCAGGGATTTTGCAATTCACTTCTGTTCTGCCTTGAAATATGTTCCCTCAATAGATATTTACATTACTCTTTTACTCCAGCTTAGGTACAATCCACAAGGAATACATCCCTCTCTCTCCTTCCTACCATCCCTCCTCTTTCCTGCTCGCTCGGTCCGCACATTACTCAGAGCCCTGGGTAAAGCTCTTTTCCATGCTAAATATGCATCCAACCACTTAATGAGCTTTGGCCAGCTCGCCAGCAGTTTTGACAGGCCTGTTGAACCTGTGCCAAGCAGAGATGAATGTTTGGCTTGGACCAGCACAATGCTCTGTTTGTCTCATTGTTGCATTGGAAGTGTTAGCAAACTAATGTGACAGGATGGAGACGCACACAACTGAAAAATGACTGAAAATGTAATTCCGTGTCAGCACTGACTCCTGAAGGATTATTTGTCTCTGGTGACTTTCAGGGAACTTTTCTTTACAGGCTCAGTATAAAGACAGGTCTGTGTGCTGAGGGAAAGCGATCAATTAGTTTTAACCCAGATGTAAGGAGCTGCCCTCTGCTCTTGCTTCCTAAGATTTACTCTAACTCAACCAGGCACTCTACTATAATTTTTTTTTTTACTTATTTTATTCCTTTCCAAAAAGACCCATGTATTTGTCTGCTTGTACAGCCCTGTAAGAGCCTGGACTCTGCTCTGCTCCTGGTGTAGGGGCAGGCTCCTGCAAAGGCTGTAGCAGGGACCCTCCAGGACCACAGGTCAAGAGAAATTCCTGGGTGAGAGCAAATTATGTTCAACCCCAACCAGAACCATCACTTCAAGGGCAGAGCTGTGGACCATTGGCCACAGACCATTACAGAATTAGGTAGAGTATAACGAGTGAAGAATGATGCTTATCTTTCACTTTCTGGCATTTTACTGCATAGAGAAACCTGTAGAGCTGGACACCATCTAAACCATCATGTCCTTTTGGGATCTGGCTCCTTACTCCTTCTTCTGGGACCTTTTTGCTCAATTGTTAGTTTTTGGAGCTGATCTTCATCCTTGTCTCTGCAGCACCATTTTCCCCTTTACATCAGGTGAAGGATTCAATCTTTAAAAAAGCAGAGTTGTAGTCAGCCTCACGTTATTAATTCCCATCAGGAAGGCAGGGTGACCCAGGAGGTACCAGAGGTACCTGCCCTTGTTTGTCCTCTCCAGACAGGGAGGACAGGTTTCCCAAGCAGCTGTGGTGCAGTGAGTGATGTCCCTGACCCTGGCAGGGACTTGGAACCACATGATCTTTAATGTCCCTTCCATTTTACGTTCCTGATAAACACATATCTATTGTTTTTGAGTCTTAAAAAACCTTTGTAAGTCTGGACTGTCACTGTAGATGACATTGTTCATGTGCAATAAAGGTGGATTCCACCCCCAGGATTATGAACTGTCCATGTACCCACCCACCTAAAGAAATACACAGCATCACTGGACATTTTACAGTTTGTTTCTTTCACTTTTATAGCCAGCATTGCACTGATAAATATAGCTGTTTAACCAAAGTCAATGTACTGGAGGCAGAAAAGAGATAAACCACGGACTTTTATTTGGATTCCTGCTGCAACAGTGTAAATACTAAAGTTCATTATAAAAATAATGTAAAATAGTCTTCTTAGTGTTATGCTGGCTTTGCAAATCCTTTTAATTATATCTATATTTCCAACTGCTTGGATGTCAGAAAGAGATGAGCTGGTGCTAAACATGTCCAGTTTGTTGGGATTTCATTCAGTTTTGTATTGCCAAAGGATCCTGGGTCTTCTTATCTTGTCAGGGGCTATTACTTTTTTATTCCCATGACAGTTTACTAGAAACAGAAAGTATAAATTTATGTTTTACTTCAAGGAAAATTGCTAGGATCTCTGTCTGAAGCCCTTGAAGGGACTGACAGTGTTGCCAGGTTGTCATTTGGAGAATTCCATGCACAGTTGCCAGCGGTTGTGGCTCTTTGGGGATGATGGCCAGCACAAAGAGCTGTACCTCTGTACCCCACCTAGAAAGGACCACAAAACTGGGAAAGGATTTCATGAAAACTCTTGTTTCCATTTTGTAAACCCCTGGTCCACTTCTGAGGACCTTTTCCATGCTCCTCTAATGAAAGCTGTTTCCCAGGGGCTGTGTGCTGCTGCTGGAGCTTTGGAGCACAGGAAAAGTCCTATTGCGTGAAAAGGATAGTGATGGAAAATTTTAACAGCACTGATTGTTTAGCTTTTCTTCCCTTTTTTAAAATGAAACACTTTTAAAATCAAGCAATTTTTTTTTCCACTGGCTGCTTTGTGAGCACGTTTTTTCACCTGGTTCCAATCTAGACTTGCAACACAAAGAGTGAGAGCATCCAGCACACTTCCAGCACAGCAGGGCTCACTTTTCCCAAATTCCCCACCAAATCCTGTGGCTTATCACAAAGGAGCACAGAATAAATATGACTCAATACTCAGCATAAACCCTCCAAGGCATGGAGCAGCTTGGAGGGGTGGTAGCAAAAGGCCCTCCCTCCAGACTGGTGGTTCAGTGGCTGGTGGGCACTGGAACCTCTTTCTCCCTGCTGATTTCTTAGTGGATTTACACCAAAAATGATGGCAATTTGGGTACAGCCCTGCTGAAGAAAAGATTCCTTCATCAGCCCAGGAAAGTATCCCCAAAGCACAGGACTGGCAGGGCTCAGGAGGGTACAGAGCACCACCAACACCCCTGAACCAGCAGGGGATTTGTTGAAATGTGTAGCTGATCCAGCCTGAAGAGATGCAGCACAAGCTTTGAAGAAGAGAAAATCAATTCACCCTCCCTGGAGCAGTGCCACCTGCGGGGACAGGGCACAGAGCCTGTCCCATGGCACCCCCAGGGCTCTGCAGCTCCTCAAAGGCACAAAAACCAGCCCAGAGTCAGATATCCATCAATGGCACAAACCACAAACCACTCCTGGCACAGCTCGTGACCAGCAGAAATCTGAACTCCTGGAGGCAAGGAGCAAAGTTTAGATAAACCAGGCCCCTTCTGGCTGCTCTGAATTCCAGTGCCTGGGACCCGAGACACAATTCCTGCCCGGCTCTGAAACCCTTTCCCCTGGCTTATCAAACCCCGTCTTGAAGCAATTTTGTCCTTGAACAGATTTGTTAAGCAGTGTAATATGAAGATCAAGGAATAAAGATGAGGAAAGGAGAAATTAGATTAAGGCTGTAGATAGCATTTGAGTATAACTAATGCCAAACAGCCAGAGGGCAACATGTCAACAATTTAACGGGGCACAACGTAAAATAATGTTTTCAAAACAAGTGCTTCATTGGATGCTTCCCCTTTGAATCAGATAAAGTATATCACTACAGAGAGATTTGCTTTGATCTGTTCTGCAGCAGAAGGTCAAGGGTGTCTAAAGCAGCTATTCAGAGCTCATGAGTAATAGAATTAAAGCACTCAGATCACATCTCTGAGCTCTCAGCATCCCCCAGATGTGGGGCCAACCCCTGGGGTGGGGAGCCAAGCCTGTAGCCCTGGCTGGCAGCCAGACTGGGTGCTGGTCCTGAGCCTGGCCTGCTCATGTACAACCTCTTGTGGGGTGTCTTGAGGCTGAGGAGAGATCAGAAAGTCAGGATCCCTGCACCCATGTTTGTACAGGAAGCATCTCTACTTCTAGAAAGCCAAGGTAGCACCAGCCTCCATAAAGGACTTCTTTGCACAAATTGATTCACGTTAGTTCCAGGCACAATGAGATATTTGTGAAACCCGATCATTGTGAGAATGATTTAACCCCAAAGCCATTTTCCACCCGTGCTGCTGGTAACGAGCCCAAACTCTGGCTTGCCTTTTGCTGTGGCTTGCAGAGGGGCCAGTTTGACCTGCTCTCCTGCCCCAGTGGGTGAGAAAGGTGCTTGTGGGGCACAGCAAACAGAAAGACAAGGGAACAGAGGCAAATAACAGAGGAAAGGATTAAAACAGAGCAGCAGGCGTGTTTCTGATGGCTGCAGTGCACGACATGCCGTGGCATCTCACTGCCCCTGTCCCTGCAGTAAAACTTGAGCAGAGTGCCACAAAAAACACCTCCAGAGGGGCCAGGCACAGATGTTCTCTCCCATCCAGGGGATATTGGCAGTTCTGGGTAAAACACTGCAGCAGCCCCAGCTCTCTCCCAGAGCTGGGCTCAGATTCTCAGAGCCCTGCCAGGTTAAACCCCACCTGCATGAGCAGGCAGAGCGGGGAGGATTTGATGAGCAGAGCCCTGAGCACCTCGTCACGGCTGCCGGGGCTGTGCAGGGCCCTCAGGGGACTGCCCGGGAATGAAGGCAATAATGGGACTCATTTATCTTTGGGATGTCACCCTGAGAAGAGGCTGCTGTGGTGTCCAGCACACGATGAAGGCAATAATGGGACTCATTTATCTTTGGGATGTCACCCTGAGAAGAGGCTGCTGTGGTGTCCAGCACACGCTGGGTACCGCTGTGCTCACTGACTGCTGTGCTGATGGGAGAGGGCAGCTGGCACAGGCTCCCCCTGCATCCCCTGGCTCGGGCTGTTTTTAAGAGTTATAGCCTTGCCACGTTTCCAAATGTTGGCAGCTTTTTTTTTTTGTTAGCTCGGTTTTGTTTATGTTTTTTTTGCTCCTGAAGGGAGAAATAGGCACACACACTTAATCCACCTCAGCCAGGCTGTTCTTCTCGTTCCACTCTAATTAACTTCAGACATGAGGAGTTCAGGGTTCTCTGGGTGTTCAGGATTGCTCTCCCATTACCCACTCGTCTTCCCCTCCGAAATCACCTGATGATCTGTGTGATTTGCCTGCCTCAGGCAGAGCCCCTGCAGCCCTTCTGTGCCCAGGAGCCAGCCATCCCACTGCTCCTCAGCATCCAGCCACAAAACCTCCATGGCATTACCAGGCATCTGCCCAGATTCCCTGTCTGCACAGAGAAGCACCCAGTCCAATTCAGCCACGGCTGGGATTTGCCTTCCCTTGCTCGTGATGCTCTTCCAGGAGCTTCTCAAAGTGTCGGGTTTAGCATCTGTTCATCAGCTTTGCCTCCTTGACCTCTGAGGAGAAGTTTGCTTTCACAGGCTGTCACGTCTCAATTAGCCCTGTCCCTCTGGCAGGGCAGCGTGTCACACAGGGTCACCAGGTCTCCACAGCTTTGCAGTTCCAGTGTGGAAAGGTAAATACATCTGCAGTGTCCAGCAGTGCCCAGAGCTGCCCCTTCCCTGCAAGGGACTGGCCCCAGAGCAGGGACATAGAGCAGAGAACCCCTCAGATGAAGGCAGAGGTCTCTCCTCATCCCAGCTTCCCAAAGGAAAAGGAAATTTGGCAGAGGTGATGCTCAGCAGTGACCTGCCCAGCCCATGCCAGCCCTTAACCACAGCCCTGCCAACCAGGTGCTGCAGACACCAACCCTTGCTCCTCTCCTTGTGCTGTGCTTTCTGCAGGCAGCACAGCCTCTGCTCTGGAGACCAGTATTTAAAAGGAAACCAAGCTCCAAGAGGCCCTATAAAATCTCCACCTCCCACTGCTGGAGCAGCCCCAATTACTTGTCTGGCAGGAGCTTGCTCCAGCTCCCAGCTCATCCCAGCACCCCCAGCCTCTTGGAACGCTGAACTCCTCCATTCCTCCTCCTCCTCCAGGAATGGGCTCTACCACCACCCCAACAGCTCAGACAGCTCCACAGCTCTGACCCTAAACCCAGGAAAGAAAAGGGACAGGAACAGCCAGAGCTGCAGGCTCCAAGCTCGGGGAAGGAGAGCAAATTTAGCCCTGACTCATCCAGGATAAATTTGCCACCTTCGGAGGAGCTTGTTGGGGTGCACAGCTCTGTGTGGCTCTGGGGCATCAGGGAGGGGCTGATTGCCACCCTGAGCTGTGCTCAGTGACCCTTCATGTCCCAGGAGGGAGCACCAGAGCTGGGGCTGAGCCTCCACTGTGGTGCCATGGGGATTTTGCAGCTGTGGCAGCGAGGGTGGGACTCGGCTGATCGCTAATTACTGAAGCTTGTAATCAGCGAGAGGCACTGCTGAGGTTTCTGTACCCAGAGAGCTCCAACTGGCTGTCCTGACATTTTGATGGCAATTACCAAAATGCCCACACTAGAAATAGCTATAATTGATAAGGCAGGTCAGCGTGTGTTAATGAAGCTGAAATTGAGACAAAAATGGAAATGAAAGTTTGCGACAATGCGAACAATTTTCCTCTCGCTCTAATAGCTGGATACAACTATGTGTTATTTATGGCTGGGTTTTTAAAATAGGATGCTTCCTATGAGGCATCCAAAGGAAATGCCAAGTTTTGCATCCTATGTGCTAGAATGGGCAGGACCAGGTGGGTGCCCACAGCCACCCCAAGCCCATGAGGACAGAGGGGTCCCATCCTCACCCATCCCACCCCAAAGTGGGTGCTGCAAGTGAAAATAGCAGTGGTGGCTTTTATCCTGCCTCAGACCCACCAAGAAGCAGATGGAGGGGAAAATCCCTCCTCTCAATTCCTGCTAGACTAACATTTTACCTGCAAAATTGAGGTAGGAGGTTTTTAAATGACTTGTAGGTGGATCTGGTTCTAGAAACAGCTCTGTTTTACAACAAGTCTTTGCTGTTTGAAGAAGGAGGGTGTAACAGCAAACACAGAAACAGTTAACTGCAGCCTGATGTTCCTGCCTGCTGTCCCCAGGCCGCTGAAATGTAGGGATTCGGGGGTCACAGTCACAAATTTACCATTAAAGCAAATGCCTGTTTCATCCCTTTCAAGGGTGGGTTTTCTTTAAAGCTTTCATCCTGGCAGAGATGTTTGAGGAGCTAAAAATAGGCAGCAAAGTCACGTGAGAACCTCCGGATGTGAGAAATCACATAAAAGATACGAGTGTGAGTCCCTGTTTCCTTGGAAATAATAGTAGTAGTAATTCTTGAATGTGAGGTTGTAATAGCAAGATCTGAAACTGGCCTCTTGTTCTCTGAAACCCTCTGTGAGCAGCCAGGGCAGGGTAGAACCAGGTGCCAGGAGAATAAACTGCCCCAGAGCACGGCACTGTGAGGAAAACCCTCCCCTGCAGAGCTGCAGAGAATCAGCCAGTGCCAGAGGTTTCTGTGTGGGCAGGATTGGACCTGGAGACACTTCCTGGAGAGATGGGAGAGCTGGGGCAGAAGGGGTGGCACAAAGCTCTGCAGACATCCAGCACCGGCTGCTGAAATCTTAGTTGAAGGTTTTGGTTTGGGATGAGCCCACAGGAAACCCCTCAGTCCCAAATTTTGTGTCTGGATTTAAATTCAGACCTCCAGCTGGTGCTGGGTCAGAGGAATCTCTCCAAGGCTCTGGAGAGATTCCAGATCAGGAGTAAAATCATGGCATGAGCCATCCCTGGTGGGAGCTGCTGAGCTCAGTGACAGCAGCAAAGGGCTCTCACCCCTCCACGGGAAATGGCTTGTGCTTAAATTTCAACACGTCCAGACTGAGCACTGGGAGCCACTGACCCCACTCCAGGCAGCTCCCAGGGAGCTGGGCAGTGCTGGGCACTGTTAACAGGAACACTGTGACCTGTGGGATGGGACAGCTGTGTCCCCACAGGGTGTGGGTGCAGAGCCACCCCACAGCAGCTGCCACGTGGGGCACGGTGTGATCCTGATCCCCCAGTCCTGCCCCCATCCCTGCCTCCTGCTCCACTTTCCATTCCTGCACTGCCAGCTGGAGCTACACTCTGCCTCCTATAAATCCTTTCTAAATGAGCATCAGCATTTAATTTATTTCAGAAAGACTTACTGCTTTGCCTGTATGGATTCTGCATGGGGAGCACGGGTAAGGACCAGTGCTCAGCTCCCCGAGCCAAATGCTCACCAGTCAGTAAATGCTGGGATTCGGGTTCCATAACCCATCCTGCCAAGTCAGGACTTGGCACTATAAGACAGCAGTGCTCAAACTTCCCACTAAAGCAGCTCCCAGTGCCCAGCACGTTACTGGGCATCCCTTTGAGTCACCTACAGACATGACAGCAGATGTGGCTAAAATTCTTCCACTGCTGCAATTTGCAAAAAAAAATATAAAAATCTACTGGCAGTGGATGACTGCCAAATTTTTCAGATTTTTTGAGCTGGATGTGTTGTTCCCTTAGGCTAGAGAAATGCCACACTTTTCCTCACTCCTCCTCTCTTTCCTCTTGTTTTTTTTTGCTGCCATCACAACCATCAGCACGTTCTCTCACTCCTTTTTACCAGGAAAAAGAATGAAAGAAAGAGAAGCAGGAGCACCCTCACCAGCTCCAGGATCATTCCTTTGAGCATTCAGCTCAGGTAGGTGGTACCCAGCCCTCAGCAGGATGCTGCAGAGCCCTCACCTGAATGTTACACTCAGGCTCACTATAAAAACCTCAGGATCAGCCCTGAGCAGGGATTTTGCTGAAAGAATCATCATGCCAGACTCTCCAGCACTCCACCACAGCCTGTCTGTCGCTCTGGTTGCCAGATGCCTTCATGAGGTTTTGTTCTGGATGACCAGAAACCGAATTAGGCTGCATCCAAAGAGCCAGTGCAAGGTTGCTAGGAGATTCCTCTGTCTGCAAGGAGCTGACAGTCACGGGAGGCACTGATGGGTGCAGGGTGCAGGGATAGGGTTCTCTCCTTCTGCATATGTCACTTGGGCATCTTCCTGCAGACTCCAGACTCTCAGGGCAAGAAGACTTTGGCTCAGTTTTGAGACTGATGGAGCTCAGGAACAGGGTGGGGAGGGGCTGCTGGCGAGGCCATGGAGCAGTGCCCGTAAGGAAAAGCAAACTGTGGGACAGCAGAGGCTTCAAAATCATATCCCACTCCAAAGTTAAAAAAAAATAAAATTAGCTCCCTGCTTTGATGTGAGGTGAATTGCTTTTATGGCAGGGAAAATGGCATTTCCTCCCCCAGGGCAGTATTATTTCAGCAAAATCTTTGTTCTGCATGACAGCAGATACTGCCCCTGACCCGAGGTGATGCCCCAAACAGCCAGGGCTGGTCCCTGCCTGGTCCCAGCACTGCACATCACAGCAGCAGGGCAGGATGGCCTCTGTCCCTGTCCCCCACGCTGCTGGCAGGCACTGGGATGTGGCACAGGTTAATTGCTCTTACTCATTAGAGCTGCTGCCACAGGCCTGGGGAACAGCAGGGAAATGAAAGCAGCTGCAGGAGCGGTCAGGGTGGGAAGGGGAGAAGGCAGGGAGGGAATTCATCTGGGATTCAGGGAACACTCCTTCCACTTCTACCTTTCACTAATAAAATGATGCTATCCAAAAAGGATGGCAAAGCCTTGAGGCTTTGGCAAACCTGTTTGTTTTAATGAGGCTGGTTACACAAATTCTGCCCTTAAATGCAGCTGGTACCAGACACAGAAACCAAGGGAATGAGCAGGCTGTTAATGCAAAGAAGGGGGTAAAGAACATCAAAATGAGCTCCTCAACAATCTGTGAGACTCTGAAACCTTGAGCACATGGTCACACACAGCTGTTCCAGTTTCAGTGGCTCTTTTTGGGTTTCCTCAGGGACTGTGGAGACGTTGATTCAGCAGGCTCTTCCCAAGATGGGATGGGGTGCTGTGGTGCTCCAAGATCCTGCACTGACAGCTGTGGCAAAGGCAAACCAAGTCCTAATTCATCACATCCTGCTGTACCAGGCACATCCAGCTTCCTCAGAGATCCCCCCTGGGAGGGCAAAAAAAAATATATGTGCACACATCTATTTTTCAACAATGTCCCTCATTTCATGCACTATTTGGGTGGAGACATTTCAGCACTAATCCTAGGAGGAGGGGATGCAAAGCTCTGCCTTAACACCCTCTGGAAAGCTAAAACAGTTCCTTTGCCAAGAGAGCACAAGACCAAGTTGTTGAGAATCCCACCAGCAGAGCAAGTGAGCCCAGGGGCCCTCAAGCGTTTGGGGAGCTGTGCAGATCCCACTTTCTGCCCCAAACCTTTTTGCAAGGCAGAGGCTCCAGCTGCTGAGGAAGCAGGAATGTGCTGCTCGCTGCCTTGCAGGATCTTGGCTCGTAAGAGCAATTGGCGCAGAGTCATCCTTATCAGCTAGCACATTAATCTTAATTAACAGATCGACAGCAACAGTTCCTCCCTGGAGCTCCCCTGAGCATTCCCAGCCTTTGCTGTGCTGCTGCTCCAGCATCACTGTCGTTCCCAACACGGGGAAAAAGACCAAATTCTGCACACAGATGGAGGGGCTCCACTGGCTCCAGCCCTCCTGAAGGTCCAGCTGAACCCAGCTGAGAGACCAGGAGCACATCCACCCACAGCTGGGACCAGGAGCATCCCCTCCACCCCACCCCACGGATCCTGGGCTGGGCTGTGATGGAGCACCCACAGCCCCTGAACTGTCCCACATCCTTTGTCCAGGGACAGACCTGAGAGAGGAAGGGTTTCCCCATGTTTGCATGTCTCCTAAAAGGAGGATTTTTCACAAAGGAAAAAAAAAAGCAAACCCAGACAGATTATCTATGAAAATGTGGCAAAATCAATCTAAACCCAACCCCAACAGCAGGGCCTCTCTCACCTTCTGCTCTCTGCTTCTGTCAGGGTTGGGAAATCAGCACTGACTGTCCCAGCATCAATTCCCACCCCGGTGCCTGGAGCTCATGTGCTCCTCATGCATGAGCAGCACAGGAACCCCACTGCTGGCATGGGACCACAGACCCCAGTCCTGTAACCCACAGGGGTCAGGGACACGTGTGCACCCCACCCTGGGGTCATGGGGCAGCACAGCTTCAAGTGAGCCTGAGTCCAAAGAGGCAAAGGCTGTAACTGGGGGAAAAGGAGTGAAGAGAAGCAATGAAGTGGCTGAGGCTCCAGTGGAGAAGAGAGAAGTTACAACCCTGGGCTGCTGCAGTGTGAATTTAGGGCATGGTCATCCCCACCAGGTAATTAAAGGGCACAGGGACAACATCCATCACACCTGGTCTAAGGACATGTCAGGTCAGATGCAGAGCCAGGACAGCTCAGGCCTGGCAGAGATCAGAAATAATGTCATTCTCTTATAAAAAGAACCCAACAAACGGAACACCACAACAACACCACAAAAAAAGCAATGCCTTTGTCCAGGTCAGCAAATCCCATTTTCTCTGCCCAGACTGGATCCTGGGGTGGAGCAGGCACTCATGGCACAACAGCAGCCTTAGAGGACTGAAATGATGAGTGTAACAAGCAGCAGGCTGAGCACTCTGAATAAACCCTGGTGATTCAGCGATGAAGGTGTCCCAGGATGGCGTGAGCCCCTCTGTGCCCCTTGTCCCCCTCCCTTTGCAGATCTCCACACCCAACCATTGGGTGCAGCACTGGCTGGGATTAGGGATTCCTGCTTCCCAAGGGCACCTGGGAGCCTGGAGCTCAGCTTCTCCACAGATGTTAGCAGAAGAGCAGCCTGGCTTGCAGAAGTTCCTTTCCAGGGGTGCTCAGCAATTGTGGGAGTCGGAGCACCATGTCAGGCAGAGGTCAGCTCCAGGCACTGACTGCTGATCACACTAATCTAAGTGTTTTTCCAGGAGAAGAGAGGGGAAAAAACCTCATCTCAGCTGAAATACCAAGGCTTTAAAAATTAGTTGCTGTTCATGTGCAGTAGCTCTTGTTATTGAAAACACCATAAAAGTTTTACTGTGCTGACTTAGGGTGTGCGTAAAGAACCTCGCTTGTCTTGACAGGCCATAAAGGAACTTTTATGACCTATTGGGTCAATGATTTGCAAAGAAGGATTTACACTGCTGTCCAGGGCTGGGATGAGCTGCTGGAGGAGGAACACACCAAAAATGGCACTGGGAGCTGAGGGGTGAACCTGCTGTGGGATAAACAGTGTGTCTGTCCAGCATGACTGTGAATATCAGCATGCCTTGTTCTTACACAGATTGTGCTCACTCAGAAGGGCACAGGATTATGTGCTGAGTGTGTTTAACTGATTGACCTTTATTTTTTGGGGGTTATAAGTGGAGTTTTAGGAGGAAAAAACCTTATCCATGAATCAGTTCAGCTCTCCCCCGGGGATAGATCTTCAGAAATCCAGGCTGAATCCCCAGTGTTGCAACCGCTTTATCTTTTATCACAAAGTGTCAGCTCCACTGGTCCAAGGTTCTCTTTCAACACTCTCCTGGAGGAACTCAAGGGAGAAGAGGCCCTGGCTGAGTGAAATATCATCACCTTGGACTGATGTTGCCAGGTCTGCTCAGGACAGATGAAATGGTGTGAGGGAAAGCCCAGCAGTGCCAGCAGCCTCCCATCAGCATCAGGGCTCCTTTACCTTTATAAAGCCCTGGGCACAGACTGCAGCTGCAAGCAAAGTTCCCAAAAATCCAAACACACCTCCTGCCTCAGGGGCTGGTGAGAGGGGCCCAGAACCATTTGCGAGTGATAAAAACTGCCCTGGAAAAGGGACTAAGCCCCCAGTGCCACTATCCTCGGGCAGCACACCCACCTCACCACCTCTGCTCTCCCTGGCTAGCACAGCTTGTGTCACCCCTGTCCCTCCAGGCCAGGCTTGGATGCCCAAATTCACTGCTGTGTTGGAGCCATCCCCAGCTCTGGGCAGTGGTGGGGACCCAGAGCATGGTCCTTGTTCTGCCCAGACTGAGCAGGATGGTGAAGCCATGGGGAGAGCAGGATGGTGGAACCATGGGGAGAGCAGGATGGTGGAGCCATGGGGAGCAGGAT
>NC_031781.1:16908278-16911980 GCF_001522545.3 Parus major
GTGGAGCCATGGGGAGAGCAGGATGGTGGAGCCATGGGGAGAGCAGGATGGTGCTGGCCAGGAAGAATCAGGTTGGTGCCAGCCATGGGGAGCAGGATGGTGCCTGGCAGACTCAGAACTCCAGGGAGCTCTGCTCCCAAGCCCAGTGCCTGCAGGAGGGAAAGAGCAGCCCAGAAAGATCAAACACTTCAAATGTTTCTCTCCTGAGTGCCAGTGTGAGCTGAAAGGAAAACCAGCGAAGTCTTAACGCCGGAGGGATCTTCCAGCCAGGCACTCACAGTGGTGGAGCTGCGCCCTGGGACGATGTCTTGAGGGTCTTTGGGGGGTGAGCCCTTCAGCCTCAGCTCACCCACCTATCCCACACTCTGGGGATGCTCATGCAGGTCAAACCCTTGAAGTGGGACCCTTCCAGCCTCTCCAGGCAGCAGCACAACCGTGCCTCCTGCAGCTGCCAGCCCCATCCCCAGGGCCAGGGCCCATCACGGGTGGCTGGACTCTGCAGACTTCCCTCCCCAAAGCCCTTCTCCTTCATCCCTCGGCATCCAGATGGATTGAACCAGATTTGCTGCACACGTGGCAACCAAATGAAATGGTTTCTTTGGCAACAATAATGAAAGCTTAGAAAAAAATCTGCTTTCTGTCTCCCGTGACTCCAGCAGCCCAGGTAACACAGAGAGGGAAGCAGAGAACTGCAAGCATCTGCCTTGAATTACTGCCTCTGATAGGAATCAGACATGCACTCCAGCATGTCTGCTGCACGTTTATTTATTTATTCGGGGCCTGATTGATTTAAAGACTCCCTATTGCCTGAGCAGCAGCATGGCACAATAATTCACTTGATCTCTGATTTATATTTCATGTTCAAGTGAAGCAGGACTCTTCTGTCCAGCACAAGAGCTGTGTGTGCCAACATTGTGCACAGCAGCTTCAGAGAAGCTGGGCATGTAGAGAAGCAAAAGCTGTGGCTGCAGAAATCAGAAGATAAAAGCCCTGATACACATCCAGAACTGCGTGGCCAGGGTCACAAACTGAAATGGGGACTCACAAACCACTGTCCCTATTTGCCCCTTGCACAACACTCAGTCCCAGGCTGTGTTTTCCAGCCAGAATCCATGCTTTCTTATCCCCTTCCCAAAGCCCTCCCCTCGCCCCACAGCTCCAACAGCAATCCAGGGGTCAGTGATGGTCAGTCCTGAGCTCTCCAGCCTTTCCATGATGCTGGGAGACTTTGAGCCTTTTACAGCTCAGTGGGAGAGAGCACAAGGTCCAAGGTATCCCTCAAAACTCCTCCACTTTGGCCCTGGTGGGCCCTGGATTTCCTCTCGGACTTTGTGCCAAGGGCCTGGCTGCTCTGCGGTGGGTGAGGTAACTGCACCTAATTAAATCCCTCTGCTCTTCTGCCTCCCATATGGGAAAGGATCAAAGCTCTCCCACCACCCTCCAAAGGCGAGGGGGGCCCAGGAGGGGTGAGGCAGGAGAGGTGTCCTGGGCTGGGAGGAGGAGACATCCCCTTTTTCCCTGCCAGCATCACCCTTCCTGTGGCCTCTCTGAGACATCTCCAGGTACCTCTGGCTCCAAGAGAATCAGGAGCCTGTGAACCCCATGGGAGACTGGCCCAGCAGTGACCCCTTCACCCCATGTCCCACCACCCTCAGGGTGCCAAGGGCTGCAAACACCTCCAGGTGCTTTGCTACCACATGGGTGGTACCAAAAATAGATGCCAGCTATTTCAAATATCTCTCCCTCCTTTTTACAGAAATCGTTACACGGAGAAGAGTTAAGATCTGCTATTCTCTGCTCCTCTTCCCACTTGGAAATACCTTCTAGAAATTAAGGAGGATAAAAATAGTAGCATTCAATGGGAACAGGAGCGAGCTCTTCTCTTCAGAAGATGCTGCAATCACGCAGCGTCCGCGCCCGAGCCCGGAGCCGCCGTGAATAGCGCTGCAAGTTCATCTCCTTCAAAGCATTGTTGAATGAGGTCTTAGCCTCATAATTTAAGGGGATGAAGTCCTTCCTAAAGCTGTGAAGATTTGGGCTTTCCAGATCTATTATTTTATATTAACTCCTCCTGGACAGCCTAATTAGACAAGGGAGAAAGGGCTGTTCCCTCTCCGCTCCGTTATCCAGGGCCCTTCCTCCTCCCGCAAGAGATTTTATTTGTGCTGCACAGAAGATTTATCAACCGCCTTTATAGCCCTCCCTGCACTAAATCACACTCCTAATGGATAGCCTGAGGTAAGAGCACCACTGTTTATTTTATTATTTTTTTTTAATCCAAGGAATAGCAAGGATATATGCACACAGAGCTGCAGGCTGAGCTCTGCCTACCCGGACAGCAGTTTTTAGACTCCTGAGTGGAATTACTTGCACTGGCCAAAATCCCAAGAGAGAGCTTGTGAAAGCCTCACAGGAGCATCTCAAGGTCCAAACACACATGACAAGCTAGGGATGACTGGAGCAGAGAGGCAGCTTTCCCTGCTCACCCTCTGCTTCTGTGTGTCACCAGATCTGTGACCAGATCCCCAGTCCCTCTTCCTGCAGGAACAGATTTGTTCCTTCAAAGTCCCTCCAGCTTTGCCAGGAAAGTTGAAATAATCCAGATGCAGAGGCACAGTTAAAAAATCTCTATTTACCCCGGTCCAGATGCTGAGAGTTTTGTTAGTGCTAGATAAAGGTGAGAAAAGAGAAAGGCATCACTGGATTTCAGTGCTGTTTGAGATCCACTCCACCATCCCAGCTTTTGGGAATGCCAATCCCCTTCTGGTAAACCCAACATGAAGGAGAACTTGTTGAGCACCAGGAGAGTCATTAACCCATTACAAATAAACTGCTGATCCACTCTTGGGAAAAACATCTCCCAGTGTCCAGCAGGATGAGGCACAAAGCCCCTTCCTGCACAGAGAGTCACTCCCAGCCATGTGTAAAATACAGCAACAGCTCAGCAGGAGTAACTGCAGTGGCTCAGGGCAGGCTCCTCCCCAGGACCAGCCAGGATGGTGCTCTGCCTTCTGCTTTCAGCCAGGGGTCTGAGAGCTTCACATCCTGCTCCATCCAGCTCCTGGTTCTCAGTGTATGGACGTGGGGAGGAAAGGGACCACTCCGGTGGAATTCTTTAAGTAAAACCCTTTTCTCTGCTGGTTGAGCTCCCTGGCTGGCAGACAGGGCAGAGTGAGCCCACAACTCCCAGCTCAGGGTAATCACCAGCTCTACAGGAGTGGTACTGGCTCATCACTGCTCTCAATGGACTCACCTCCCACTTGTTTTAACTCATTGCCTTTGACCTAATCTTTTGATTGATGAGGACTTTGGGTATGTAAATCTGTGGGATTTATAACTTGGCACAGAAGGAAAATGACAATTGGCATCTCTAATAGGACTTGCAGAGGATACAGGGGTTCATGAGGACCCCAAAGCAGAGCTGGTCCTGTGTGGTAAAGTAAACTGAGGCAGGGAGGGAGTTCAAAGGCTGACAAAGCTGTGGGTGAGGGGTGTCCAGTGAGGCCATCTCCCCAAGCCTGCTCCAGGATTGCTGGGGCAGCACAGCAGCGTGGAGAAACAGAATGCAGCAGTTCTGCTGCTGTTCCTGCAGCCTGGCTCCTGCCAAGGCCAGGGGATGGCAGGAGGTGGCAGGAGGTGGCAGGGGGATGGCAGGGGATGGCAGGAGGTGGCAGGAGGTGGCAGGGGATGGCAGGAGGTGGC